>NC_139632.1:10373101-10398101 GCF_964638095.1 Poromitra crassiceps | reverse complement strand
CCCTCGCCCCGGTTTGCAGTTTTATCAGCCCGCGTGCTTCAGAGCCCCCCAGCAGAGCGCCGGCAGCACGCGCCGTGCTGCTTTATCTGCAGCCGGAATGACGTTGACCTTGCGGCAACTTCAACACTTTATCAGAAGCACAATAATCTGCTGCACAGAAGGAAGAAGTGAGTGTGTGAGTGCAGCTTGTCACTGTGTGTGTGTGTGGGGGGGGGGGGGGGGGGGATGGGAGGGGGTGCTGCTGTCGGCCTGCACAGGGAGGTGCGGGGGGGCCAAGGTTCAGCGTACGCAACCCGAGCGGCAACCTCCGTCTTCTTGGGAAAAATGAAGCCAACGCGCATGTGCCAAAAAAACGGCAGTTCCTTGAATGGCCACTTGAGGCTGGCTGCAAAAACAAGTCAATCCCCGTAGACCCCAATGTTAAAATGTCAAACTTTACAGCAGAAATAACGCTCTGCACGCTTGAAAAATAGTACAGCTGAAACTATCGCTGCAGCACACGTGCAGCGTGGCTTCAGCGTAGCTTCAGCGTGGCGTGGCGTGCGGCTGGTGTGATCGGTCTCGCCGTCGTTAACAAGGACGCTGAAATGAAACTGCCTCCACGCTGCGTTGCTTCAACGTAGCTTCAGCGTAGCTTCGGCATATGGTGTGCTCTGGCTGTAAAAGTGCCAAACTCGAGGCTTCTAAACGGGAGTCCACAAACCAATGGGTGATGATGTCACGGTGGCTACGCCCATATTTTTGTACCGTTTATGGCGGCGACACCAGCCTCTCCTCTGCTGGAGGCCATGTGCCTCAAACACGGTCGGCCACACACATCACAACTATTCAATATGATGTTTACTTTGATCCATCCCCAGACTCTGCACGCATTATTGTTGTTTTTTACTCACTTTTTCATCGTCGTCACTCTCCATCCTCCACCGCCCCATGTCGTTAATACATTCAACTCGTGGGATCAATCCCTGGTTACCATGGAAATGAAACAACCCATGCAGGTGTTGTAGGTGCCACCATGTCTTGTGTGTGTGTGTGCTGTAGTGAAGCCTACTGTACACGACACACCCGCGCCTCACCAAAGCAGCGAGGCCTCCGCCGGAGATGCTGCCCGCCCGGGCGGCTTTGACAGCTGTCTCATCGAGACGCTCTCACCTGCCACACTCCACCTGCTCTCTGCAGCACTGTGCAGAATAATGACCCAAACACACACACACACGCATGCGGGCGCACACACACACACACACACACACACACACACACACGCACGCACGCACGCACGCACACACGCACACACACACACACACACACACACACACACACACAAGCATGCACGCATGCACACACACAGACAGACAGACAGACAGACAGACAGACAGACAGACAGACAGACACTGTGCTGTCAGACATGTTGGTGTGTTGTTGTTTCTTTCTGGTTTAGAGAAAAGGTGATCAGAGGCAAACTTACCAGATCTTTTAAGGCCTCGATCCTCCAGTCAGTTTTTCCTCCTGTAACGGTTGATGTTCTATTTCAAAGTTTTAACAACTTGGTGGAACGTCATCTTATATTGATAAGAAGCGATCGAAAGGCTGTTCCACTGCAAAATCATTCAGGACGTCACCGCTGTTGTCAAAAAAGGACAAGAGCTCTTACCTTCAAGTCTGCTACAGCCTACAGTGCAAGTTCCCCTCCGTAACGTTAGCTTAGCTGCAAGCCTAAGCCTTGTTTCCGAGTTGCATGAACGACCCTCAAATGTCGTATTTCCGAGTGGGAATTTGGGAAATTTCAATAATACCCGAGTTTCTGAGTTGTGACGTTGAGTCTGTGTGACCAATTGACTGTAAAAAGTGATATAGTCCGTTATTATTATTTTTTATAATTTTTTTCCAGATTTTTTTATCCCATTTTTATCCCCCGTTAGTGCCAATTTTAATTTATTTATCCTGGTTGCTGCTCCACCCTCTGCCAATCTGGGGAGAGCCGAAACTGGCTCCATGCTTCCTCCGAGACATGGGCAGTTAGCCAGCCGCTTCTTTTCTATATTCCGTTATTCATAGTAGCTATCATTAATTTTTAGTAGTTGCACATTATGGCCGATGTAGAATGACCCACTACTTGCTTTTGGTAAGAAAACAGCAACCACGAGAAAACAACCTAACTTCTGTTTAGGCGTCCATGTTTGTTGCTCTTTCCAACCAAGAACACTTGAATGGTGTTCTTGGTTTCTGCTCACATGACTTAGTTACACATAAGCAAATATGAAAATAGGGTCCAGGTTGAAAAAATAGTGAAATTCTCCTTTAACATGATAGCTCGTCCTCAGTCAGAATCAAATTACATAGTTCCATATGAGTCTTAGTCTTACGTCATCGTTCTTTTAGCAACAGCTTTTTCTTTTTTTACTTGAGCACAAAATTTGATTATTTGTCAAAAAAAATTTTTTTGGCAGGACTCAGAAACAGATGAAATATCTTAAAAATTATAAAATACACTGCAGGGGGGCTTTAAGTCTGTCCCTCTCTCTCTCTCTCTCTCTCTCTCTCTCTCTCTCACACACACACACACACACACACACACACACAGACACACACACACACACACCCACCCACACACACACACTCACGCACGCACGCATGCGCACACACACACACACACACACACGCACGCACACATGCACGCACGCACGCACACATACACACACACACACACACACACCTACACACACACACACACACACACACACACACACACACACACACACACACACACACACACACACACACACACACACACAGTGATAGCATTTGGGATAGATTGGATTCTTAAAGGTAATCAGTGCTTTTCTCATCCCACCTTTCTCTCTCTCATCCCTTCTCTAACCTCGCTCTCTCCCCCTCACCATGTCTTCTAACCTCGCTCTCTCCCCTCACCATGTCTTCTAACCTCCCCCTCCCCATGTCTTCTAACCTCGCTCTCTCCCCCTCACCATGTCTTCTAACCTCCCCCTCACCATGTCTTCTAACCTCGCTCTCTCCCCCTCCCCATGTCTTCTAACCTCGCTCTCTTCCCCTCACCATGTCTTCTAACCTCTCTCTCTCCCCCTCACCATGTCTTCTAACCTCGCTCTCTTCCCCTCACCATGTCTTCTAACCTCGCTCTCTCCCCCTCCCCATGTCTTCTAACCTCGCTCTCTCCCCCTCACCATGTCTTCTAACCTTGCTCTCTCCCCCTCACCATGTCTTCTAACCTCTCTCTCTCCCCCTCACCATGTCTTCTAACCTCGCTCTCTCCCCCTCACCATGTCTTCTAACCTCGCTCTCTCCCCCTCACCATGCCTTCTAACCTCGCTCTCTCTCTCCCTCACCATGTCTTCTAACCTCGCTCTCTCCCCCTCGCCATGTCTTCTAACCTCGCTCTCTCCCCCACCCCATGTCTTCTAACCTTGCTCTCTCCCCCACCCCATGTCTTCTAACCTCGCTCTCTCCCCCTCGCCATGTCTTCTAACCTCGCTCTCTTCCCCTCGCCATGTCTTCCTCTGCTTTTCACACCTGGCTTACCCCCTCCCCTCCTCTCCGCCCGCTCTCTTCTCCTGCTTGCTCTGTGGCTTTCTGCACCCCCGCCCCGCCCCACCACCTCCTCCCTTTGTCTTCCTGTCTCTCCCCTTCTCTCTCTCGCCTGCATCCCTCCTTCTAAAAGTTGCAATTCTCGGAGGGTTGATCCGATTTATTTATAGAACGACAGTTTGGCTAATTATAATAAAACGAGAAGGATGGTTGTTCCCTTTGCAGACGCCCGACTTTATTATCTGCCCGAGTGGAAAACGCTAGACTGTAGCTTCCCATTGTACATCGTATTGGAGAGGCTGACCTTGTGAAAGAAAGGTTGGCGTGCATGGTAATGAGAATGAGCGTACAATGGACAGAGGGTTAGAGAGAGAGAGAGAGAGAGAGAGAGAGAGAGAGAGAGAGACTGCATCATATTATTCATCAGGCCCCCTGGATGTGGCGACACTGAATGAGTTCCAGGTAAATTAATCATGATTGGTAATTGCAGGGAGTGTCGGAGGAAGGTCTCGGCCGATGAGCGGTCAGGAGGAGGGAGAGCGCGGGAACCAGAGAAGAAGAAGACAAATAATAATAATAATAATAGAGACCATCTTGTAATGGTGGGGGGAAGGGGGGGGGGGGGGGGGGTCACACCCATTTTCAAACTCGGCCTTCAATTTGATGTCAACTCCACAGCTGTAAAGTTCCATGACTGCATCTTACACGGTTTTGGAGCTATCGCGATGATACAATCTGTTCACAGACAGACAGACAGACAGACAGACAGACAGACAGACAGACAGACAGACAGACAGACGAACAGACAGGCAGGCAGGCAGACAGACAAACAGACAGACATAAACACATGGTAAAGTAGCCCACTCAAAATGGCTCCTGTCTAGTTCCCACTACATTAGGTAGGTGTCTCCAGGACCACCTTTTGCCTTGATGACAGACACACATACACACAGAGACTCACAAGGTGCCGCTGCTGCAGCTGGTATAGCCCGCCCTATAGGAAACCAATACAGAAGTAAATGTAGACACAAATAAATAGCACGGAGTGAGTTTAAACCTCAAGTTTGAGCACAAAGCAGAATATCTGAGAGAGGAGAAATTAACTAAACAAAACTTGAGCAAATGAACACTGCCAAGCATCTCGTTGGCACATTAGTACAAGATTAAGAATAAGATCACATTAATGGCTTCTCCTCTCGATGCCTGTGGTTCGCATGTCTCTTACTCATCTCGTCCCAAATGCCTTGCAGTATTTAGAAGTGCTGTCCAGCAGAGGGTTGAAAGAAGACACACACACACACACACACACACACACACACACACACACACACACACACACACACACACGTTTCCCTTTTCAAAGGGAATGTTCTGATCTTGTTTCTCATTTTGTGCGATCTGAAGATTTATTTTTTATTTTTATTATGTTTGTTTTGATGTTGGCGGCCCCCCCCCCCCTTCTCACGCATCTCTGATGCTATCTGGAACACTGCCCTACCGAATTCTTAATGAAAGCCAGGAGGATGCGTTAGAAAAAAGCAAAATACAACTAAAAATAAAAGAACATAAAAATGATACATATTTTTTATCAACATAAATAAATAAACAAATAAATAAATAAATAAATAAACAAATAAACAAACAAACAAATAAATAAATAAACAAACAAACAAATACATAAACTCCCAGACTGCAGACACACACAGGCTTTTGTTCTGCCAGACGAGCGAGATTGATGCCACCTCCCTCCAGAGGGTAATATCAGCCCGAGCAGGAGGCAGCCAACCTTGACTCCCTGCATCACTTGTGAAAGTTGTGCCTTTTGTGTAGCAGCAGCTGCAGTGCAGTCCACTTCATAAAGCGTCACAGTGGATGGAGAGGAGACCCAGTGAAGGATGTAGTGAATAAAGAGTCTTTAGAGGTTATGACAGGCTGCTTCCACGGCATCTATCAAAACCTCTCCAAACTCTCCGCAAATGACCGGAAAGTGTCGATCCCACAGACAGTATAGCCTGATGGAATAAGGCAGATCGCTCCACTATGATCAACATAGTGTGACATGATTGAAGTGAAAGAAGCCGATTTGCGAGATTATCTCACTACACTGCTTTTAATTTGCTTTGAGAAAAATAATAAGATTTTAGGACTCATTTGAAGACCAAATGACAAAGAAAATATGGATATTTAGTTTTTCTTGTATCCAAGGCCTTCTAGCTTATAGAGCAACAACGTTAAGGCAACAATGGCAAGAAGGGCAACATGTAACCCCATCATCAGGGGCAACGAAAAGAAATTGGATTTGAAAAGAAAGCTGGATTAAAAAGAAATATATATGATCATTATTATTATTATTATTATTATTATTACCTTTATTATTATTATATTATTATTATTATTATGGTACTTCAACACAAGAGGGTATTAGACCAAGTAGAAGAGAAAGATATACAGTCAGTGAAGTCCTGTGTTGGTAGCTCCAAATGGCAGCAAGAGGTAGGCTAATTATACTAACTTATAGGCCATGTATAGACTGGGCGTCTAACATACAAACTCCACACAGCCAGGACTTGCGATGGACCGGGGTTCGAACCTCTTGCTGGGAGGCAATAGCGCTAACCACTGAGCCACCGTGCCGTCCCGGATTTGATGTTCAGTACCCATCATGTAACATGACATATATCAGTCACCTGCACACAGCACATGTTTACCAAACCGGACGGTCTCTGACCGCTTTATAGCAAAGGATACCAAAGAGATGAGAGGCAAAAGATAACGGTGAGTCCAGCTTCTTCTGGATGGAGCGCTCACTCCCTGCTGTTCAGGAGTCAGTTTGAAGTTTTCCCTTTAAGTTCTGTGTTGACTTCACTCCTCTTCTCAGCTGTTAGAGCCACTTTGTAAGCTGATAAGACACGATTACTTTTCACATTAAAAAAAAAACTTTACAGCAAGAAATGGAGAGAGATTTGGGTGACCTGACCTACACCAGAGGGAAGAAGAGAGTGGAGGCCGGGCTGAGCTGAGCTGAGCTGCCGTGTCTAGTGCCCTGCAGGTAAGCTGCCAGTTGTAATAGAGTGAAGAACATGGGTTTGGTGTGTAAGGTCATGGCCTGGAGGTATGAGGGTGCAGGTCCAGCCTTACCAGGCAGCACCAGGGTTTGACTTTGAGATGGTGGAGGGAGAGGAGGAGGAGGAGGAGGAGGGGTATGGGAGAAATTGGGGCGATTGAAGACAAGATGGGCTGTAATTCACCATAACAGCTTATTAATAGTTCACCAGTATACCTGTACTTCCAGTGAGGACTTACAGGAATAATTTTGATGTGAACCAACTGAGATGTAGCCTACACTAGCCACCTGCTCTGCCCGCCCGTTTACCCCCTTCTCCTACATTTCATCTTCCCCATATTTCCTCTTTCTCCTTCGATCTGAACCAAGCTGACCGGCACATATTATTTACTCGTTTGTGTCGATGCAACAACACCGGCGTCAGCGAACAAGCAGAATATTCAGCACATCTCGATGTACCTGAGTCAATGGATCAGTATGAATGAAGCTGTTGAGAGAGTGCACTTGCATTAGTTTCCATGGAAAAAAAACACAGGCCAGCTGCAGCTGGTCAATATCAGATGGCTTTCTGCTGGCCTGGCTAGGACAATGAGTCCTTGAGAGCACTATTGCTCTCAACAGCATGTCGTTCTTCTCACCCTATGATGGACTATATCTTAACATGCCGTGGATGATGCACGTTTGATTTGGTGTGCTTATGGTCCCAATTCACTCATCAATCTTCATCACCAAGGGACGTTCTCTCATATTGTTGCAGCCGTAATATAATTTGTGGACCCACCTGAAAGACATGCTAGTCATTTAATGAGGGACAGTTTTAGTGTTATATAGCTGCTACGCCACTTTTTCTTTTATCAACCCGTTCCCCCCAACCCCCGATAGATTTTTCTCCCATTTTCTCCCCAATTGTACTTGGCCAATTACTCCCGCTGCCCCGTTCGTTGCTCCACCCCCTCTGCCAAACTGCGGAGAGTTGTAGACAATAGCACGCGCCTCCTCCGATACATGTGCAGTTGCCAGCAACTTATTTTTTCACCTGACTGAGGAGTTTCACCGGCAAGACGTATAGCGCGTGGGAGGATCACGCTATTCCCCCCCCCCCAGGTCCCGTCCCCCACCGCACACAGGCGCCCCCGTCCAACCAGAGGAAGCGCTAGTTAGTGCAGCGACCAGGACACATACCCCACTGGCTTTCCACCTGCAGGCACGTCCAATTGTGTCTGTATAGGAACGTCTGACCTAACCGGGAAGTGAACCCTGGGTCTCCACGGTGGTATGAGATTGCTAGTCGTCTCCACTACCCTGACACACCCCTGCTGCCAAGCCACAATTGAGATGTATCTGTAATAGAAACCTAACCCGTGTTTTGCTGTGGCAGATTATACTGTGGTGGCGGTGATCATAATATGAGCTTCCTTGAGCTGCGAAACGAATGCTGATATTTCCCCTGGCCATAGAGGTAGGCATCTACTAACCACTATTAAGATTTATCTGTAATAACCTAACCTGTGTGTTTTGTTGTGGCAGAATATGATGATGATAAAGAATGAGTTTCTTTGCTCTGAGCTGTAAAACACGTAGTGATATTGCCCCTGGCCTTAGAGGTGGAAGACAAGGCGCGCCAAGCCCATTGCAATAGCATTGCACAAGACAGTAGTCAGCATCAATTTCCTAATCTTTTGATAAGCGTCTGTATCGAATAAGCTTGCATTTCACCTTGTGGATGTTTTCACACGAGCTGAAATGCAGTGTCAGTGATGATGCTAATTGTGGCTAATCTGTTAGTGATGCTAATCACTGTGGCTGTGTCATTATGAAAACGCAGGCTGTGCGCCGCCTTTCATACCGATCAGTTCTGCTGCTCGTCTCCTCCCCGCCCCGGCTCCATTAAACAGCGGGGGAGACGCGTCGCTGAATACAGAGTTCCGTGGCGTTATGTTATGCCAGCGGCGCTATCCTTATACAGTGAAGTAGGCTTCTGTCAGGGGAAGCGTGCGCTTATCAAGGGACACGCTGAGGTTTACAGGTTGAGTCAAGTTTTGAGGAAGTCAACAGCTCAGTGGGGCTGGCGTGGGACCGTGCACGGTACAACACCGCGGCAATCACACTTTGCCTCTGGGCAATGCCTTCAGTTCAGGCGCTGTGTTGTTCCTGGTGTTTTTGCTTCTGATGTTTGAATCTGAGAAATGTTCCGGAAAAAGAAAGTCCCCAGTGCCGAGAATGATGCATTTTAGTTTCATGAGAATGTTGTCTCGGCCTTCTGTTATTTGTCCCTATAAGCCTAGGGAGGAAACACCAAATATGGATGGATGGATTCCAATATGGAATTTCAGAAAAGGCAAAAGGGCAGTAATATTGCAAAAAATAACAATGAGTACTACAGGTTCATCATTCAAAATCTTGGTTAAAGGTCCCATATCGTGTAAAACGGGATTTCCCTTCACTCTGTGATTATAAAGGAGTTAGATGTTTTATCTAAACATGGTGAAACAAATCAAAACGTCGGGCGCCAAAGATGCCAAATAAACCCACACAATCCCTATTAGAAACGACTCGTTGGAGTCGTTTGGACTTGAGGCGTCACAAAGTGGTGTCTCACCGCAGGGGGTCGTTAATGTTTGCTTACTTGCTTACGCAGCTGTTACTCCTGGGTGGAGCATAGATAGGTCACTGAAGATATTTCTCCACCTCGTCCTGTTCTGTGCCAGCCTCCCCACATCTTGCCATCTACGTATACCTCTCTCTTTCCATCTCGGCTGACCTCCTCCAGGTCCTTCTAGGCCTCTACAACGTTCACCCTGTGAGTTCTGCAGGGCTTGTCGGGCGATGATATTCCTCGGTTTCTGCAACGTGTGCCCAATCCATCTCCACTTGCGCTTTTTGATTTCCTCCTCTATTGTGTGTTGCTTGGTCTTTTTCCCCACAGCTCTCCACTCTTTATTTTCTCAGGTCATCTGATGTGAAGGATACGCCTGGGACAGTTGGTATTGAATACTTGGAGCTTGTTCGGGAGTTTCTGTGTTGTTTTCCAGGTCTCAGCTCCATAAAGGAGTATGTTTTTTTATGTTGGAGTTGATTAAGCGTAGATTTGTCTTGAGCATGATGTTGTGTGCTCTCCAGATGGCTCCCATCATACCAAATGCAGTTCTTGCCTTGCCTATTCTCGACTTGCCATCTCTTTCTGATCCTCCAACACTGTCTTCTACACTTCCTATGTGACGGAGTTGACTTCCTGTAGGGGTTGGGACTTCACTGTTAAGCTGGTCTTTGCATGGTCTTCTTGAGCACTTTGGTCTTGACTCTTCATTGTGCTGATGCGGATACCTGTTTCAGATGCCCTCTTTCTACCTCTGCTAGTTTTTCCTGCATCTCTTGGTGATTGTGCGTCAGAAAGGCGATGTCGTCAGCGAAATCGTTAATATTAATGAGCCTTAAAGACACAGCGACAGAAACAGGCTGTGGTGAGGCCGAGAGAGATGCTGGAAGATGAAGGTCTAAAAATGGATTGAGAGTGTTTTGTTACATGACACCACACACACACACACACACACACACACACACACACACACACACACACACACACACACACACACACACACACACACCCACACCCACACACACACACACACACACACACCCCCACACACACACACACACACACACACACAAGACAGCTCACCGACCCACATCGTTCTGCTCCTATATATACAGGGGGCCTCGGCTTTGCAACATGCGCCGCTTTTTGTTGAGCCCAATGTTTGATGCGTTTAGGCCTTTTGAATGCATAAGTAGGCTACTGGTTCCTTCTTCCCCAACAAGTCTCTTGGGGCCATCTAATCTAGCAGCGCGCGGTCCGTAGTTCAAACATGCTTGTTTATTTCCGCTGTACACCCCCCAAAGTCCAGTGGCTTAGTCAGGTTTCACATGTATTTACATGCTGCAGTCCCCAGGCACTCCAGCCGAGCGGCCATGTTTGTGTGTGTCTTGACCTCAATCAGCCCTCGCCTCAGTCTAATCGAGGCTGATTATCTCGCTGAAAATGCTTTGTTTCTCATTTCCCGGCCCAATAATATACAGCAGCACGAACACGCTCACAAAAGCAAAGGAAGAAATAACGTCATTTCTGCTGGATAAGCTTTCTGCTATTCACCTAATATGTACTGTAGTTCCAACGCAGGGGTCAGTTAATTACTTCCTATTGTGTTGATACTTCCTGTTGACAGCACAGTTGCTGATATTGTGTTCATTGTGTTAGCTGTGGCCAACACTGCTGAGGGGAATTAACGTGTGTGCAGACCCCTAAGAGCCGCCAGTGACCCAGTTGTGTTACGACTTCCGGTTCAAACCTAGTCTGACTCACTGGCTGCAATTTCACATTGAGTGGCAGGTGATTCTAGAGGCCGATAACACAATGCACACAATATAAGTACTGTACTGTCACAGGAAGTAATTGGCTGACCCTCGTGCTGGAACATGAGGTGAATAAGATGAAGATTTCACATTCCTTTTTGGTCCTCTAGTTTAAAGGTGCTGTCATGTGTAGCATTTTACTGGACCATAAATAAATAACACACACATTAGATAATAATAAGATTTAAAATGTGAACTACTATTACTATACTATTACTATTTCCAATATTTACTACTCAGTCCAGTAGGCATGATGATCAAGCACGGAATTCGCACCTTGAAGCGAAACGGTCGGTTAGTCGGGTCATCATGGGGTAGGCGTAGGCCTAACTTGGATTCAGAATGACGAGAAAGGGGGTAGCCTACTGAAGCAAAAAAAAAAAAACGTTTGAGAACCACTGCTTTATGGCATGCATGAACCATTTTCACTTTCCAAGTAATACACAACTTTAGAGTTCCAATTGCAATATGTTAGCTCAGAATGCATAGCGGCTGCTATGAAGAAATGAAAGACTATAATCTGCACTTTACGCTTCCTCAGTTCACTCCACCCCTTCAAATTTGCGCACATGCTCAAAATAAACCTGTCAAATTCCGGGCTTCATTGAATAATCAGCTGTTGGTCTATTTGATCCAATAGCATAGCATCACATCACCTCTCACCTCAAACACCTCCATTGTAAGCCTATCACATTGGCTTTTCACCCCCATTGTAAGCCAATCACATGGCTGTTGTCCTCTTAAATATACTTTTTTCTATCTCATTCAGCCTCCCAACTTTGCTGCTGACCGTCTTGCATCCTCCACCTCCACTTCTCCACCCAGTTTTTGCAAACCCATCAGATTCTTTAGTCTGAAGAGTCTCATCAGTCTCAGAAGGAGAGGCATCACCATCACCACCACCACCACCAGTATCTAGACTCTACAGGGGGATCTATCTGGCTGCTGCTCATGGCTGATGCAGCTCTATCTCAATATCTCCCTGTGGTGTCTAAGCACCAAAGACTATTAACAATACCTAAGTCTCATCGTATATTCTGTAATGCATCATTCATTAGCTATTGTAATAAATTTAATTTGATTCATTCACTAGTCTCTAGTCTCTCCTGATTGAACTGCTATCGGCTTTTATAGGCTACTTCTTACAGGGGGACGAGGTGCCACATCCTCTCATCCTCTTCGCAACAGGACGCAATGAGGGTTCATGGGACACATTGTGTCATTTCCTTTACAAACAGGAAATGCTACATCGCAGCTTTACACGAACAGACCGTTCAGATTAGTATTCTTTTCTTTATGCCCTTAACAGGAAAAATACAGGTGAATGTTCTCCTGCATCTACCCCATGCAATGCATTTACTTCATTCTGATGGTCACGGTCATGCTTGAATGCAGTACAAGTCAACACAGATTCTCATTACAAATTGGGCCTTCAAGCTTGTCAAGCTATAGCCCCTCAGCCCCTCCTCTCCCTGATAATACCACACTAATTAGAATGGAACGCGGGGAGGAGGCCGGCCTCAAATATGTGGCTTGTCTCATATTGTCCGTTTTAAGATTGAAGTGAGAACTGGGGCTTATTTAGCTGCCCCAATTTCAAGGCTGTCGCTGTCATTTAGGCCTCCATTGCCTTTACTTTGATCCCTCCCTGCACTTTGTTTTAATGAAACTTGGATGTTACAAGTTAGTCCACAGCATCAATCACCTCAATTATCCAAGAGGGAGCTGTGTGTGTGTGTGTGTGTGTGTGTGTGTGTGTGTGTGTGTGTGTGTGTGTGTGTGTGTGTGTGTGTGTGTGTGTGTGTGTGTGTATTGTGTGTGTGTGTGTGTGTGTGTGTGTGTGTGTGTGTGTGTGTTGTGTGTGTGTCTGTGTGTGTGTGTGTGTGTGTGTGTGTGTGTGTGTGTGTGTTGTGTGTGTATGTGTGTTGTGTGTGTGTGTGTGTGTGTGTGTGTGTGCGTGCGATACACACACACACACACACACACACACACACATGCGTCTGTGCGTGCATACATGTCCCTGTAAGTGTCTGATGGAGTGTCTATGTGCCTGTGTGTGCAGGTGGATTGGGGGCAGAATAGACTTGTTTCTCATTTGAACTCCCTGGAAATGTGTGTGTGTGTGTGTGTGTGTGTGTGTGTGTGTGTGTGTGTGTGTGTGTGTGTGTGTGTGTGTGTGTGTGTGTGTGTGTGTGTGTGTGTGTGTGTGTGTCTGGGGGGGATGGGGGTGTATTCCTTCTAAAGTCTACTTGGGAAAAAAACATATCGCTGTGCTATATCCGATTCTTTCAAATATGTTTCATTTCTGTCTCATCTGCATCACCTCTTTATACACGCTGTTGCGTAATGTCGGAGCTGCTGCGCATACATCTCTCTGATGCTGTCATTTTAATTATTGATGTCTTTTCCCCTCTCATCGTTCCACGTATCTCCCCCCTCCCTCTCTCTACTGTGAACCAAGGTCATTGAGCAGATAGGAGGGGTGAGCAGAGCACCATGTGAGATTGTCAGACCTGCCTGCCGTCTGCAAAGAGCCTTGTCACAATCTGTCCTGGCAGCCATATATCTGCTGCTCTGACACCAATGGCTGCAACCTCTCCTCCTCCACACCGTCTCGCCGTCGCTTGTCCACCAACAAGGTCTTTGTCAAGGCGGAGAGGAGACGACACAATCCACCTTCCTACTGCAGGGGTCATGGAGGAAAAGTGCCAGATAGGAAGGAAGGATGGAGGTCTGCCTGTGTGTGTGTGTGTGTGTGTGTGTGTGTGTGTGTGTGTGTGTGTGTGTGTGTGTGTGTGTGTGTGTGTGTGTGTGCGTGCGTGTGTGTGCGTGCGTGCGTGCGTGTGTGTGTGTGTGTGTGTGTGTGTGCGTGCGTGCGTGCGTGCATGTGTGTGTGTGAGGGCTTGGCGATATGGACCAAAAATCATATGTCATATTTTTAGGCCGAATGCCGATACACAATATACAGCATATCTCTGCATGTATTTTGATCAATAATCACAATTAGCAGTAATGTGGATATAATGACTAAGTGGGTAAAGGCAAATAAAGGAACAGCTGCTAGAACATTCTGGTAAGTTCAGAAAAGTACATCACTTTACTGTGCAGCCTTTAAAACCATGGCTTATGTCGTATCACGATAGGCAAATAGCCAAAATCTAAGACGATATCTAGTCTCACATCACGATATGGATATATCGATATATTGCAGTGCTATAGGCTATATGTGTGTGCATGTGTGTGTTTTAAGCACACGTCCCTCTAAACTTGAGAAGAAGCAAAGAGTGAGTCCCTGCCAAGGGGATGTCAACATTAGGACTTAATCTAACAGCTATAGCAGCATGGTGGCTGCCAGCGCTTCTGATCGCTGTGCGCCCGCGATCGTTTGACACAAATGAGGTGGCGTATTGTATTATAAGTGACTCAGGGACACACCTTTTGATCTATTATTTTAACGGTGTACTATATGCGCATGTTGACACGACATTAAAATGGCTTAGGGTGATTGTGTGAAGCAGAGCTGTATTGCCCTCACAACCCTGTGAAGTGTAATATACTGGATTAGATCAATGGTCATTAAAGGGGGAACCACTCACTTTAAGGAATTGTTTTGGTTCTGTGGCTTTGGATGGCGCAGTCAGTAATTGTCACATCCTTAACGAGGGGCCGGTGAAACTCGTCGCTATCAGCTGAGAAGAAGCAGCTGGTGACTACCATGCATCGGAGGAAGCATGCGCTAGTCTACGGCTCTCCCCAGATAGCCAGTGGAGCAACTGCCGGGACAGCAGGGGGAATTGGCCAAGTATTTGGGGAGGAGATGGGAGGGGGAAAAATGATTAAACTAAAGAGGGAAAAAAGAAAGAATAGGGATTTGTGGGGATATTTTCTAGATGCGAACGCTGAATAGAAAAAGCCTCATGGGGCTCTAAAGTTCTCCTTCATCTAAAAAGTTTGTGGAGGAACAGCTTGTACACATCTCGATGATATCACTGGCATGAGTCACACTGTTTTGAGATTTGCTTTTCATCTTAGGGGACAGACTCTGTGAGTAATGTTGATTCGACTGCGCTCGACCAAAGTAATAACAATGATGTATTCTTCGAACCGAGATATGCCAGTGTAAGTTATGGGGTTGACCCACATCACTAGACTACTCGTATATTTTTGTAACGCTGGATCCTAGGGTGACTCACATCTCTTCTCTTTTGGGTCCTATAGCTGTGCTGGAAAAAGCTGCTTCTCGCGTTCTCCCTAATTGAAATGGGTACCATGCCACAGCTCGCCGAATGTGTATCGCCAGACATTTGCCTGGAGCACTATGAGAGACTGCGACGTAGCGGGTAGCTTGTTTTCCCACTTTGCCGGATGACACCTGGGAGATTCTCCAGGATAAAGCAGTTTGTCAGGCTTATATTTTTCACCGGCACATAACACTAATGCACTCCTGGCCTGCCATTTGTACTCGTTTGTCTCGACAGGAAGTGAGATGGTAAACAGGGCCCTGAAACGCGAGCTCGCGGCGGAGACGGGAGTTGGGGGGGGGGGGGGGGGGGTGCTGCTGCCCTCCACACCTCTCATCAGGAGGTGGACAGGCCTGAGGAGAGCTAATTAGCATCCCTCTCATTGATTGCTGTAGTAGATGAATGCATTTAGAAAAAAGGGTTGGTTTCTATTTTTTGCTCGGTGGTAATGGCGTGCTTTGTCGACTTATATGACCCGAATTAAAAGACTCCGATCGGCCATTTAACAAAATGTTAAAAATAGCCATGAATGTCACTCAATGTATCAGGTGCTTCTGTCATCTTATCTATGGCCTTGTACAAACTGCCAGCCCAACTCTGTGTTTTTTTTTGTTGCATATCATATTGCATATTGTATCCAGATTGATTTGAGAAAGTCTGGACAGCATAAAACCCACATGAAATGCGGTTTTGCTGAATCCAGAGCACATTGGAGGTGATTTGAAATGCGATTCCACTTGGATTTCTACAGATGCTTTGGTTGCTCAAACAGGATTTCAAATCGCATTTAGCGTCACTCACGACGACGACGACGACGACGACGACGACGACGACGACGACGACGACGACGACGTCAAATTCAGAGTGATGTCGGAAAGGGCATGAAGGCGGCTGAGAGAGCAGCTGAGAGAGCAGCAGAGAGAGCGGTATCAAAGAAGTGAGATCTACCGCTTTGCTTGCTCTATGACTCAACCATCAGAGCTTATAGCTACAGTAAGATGAGATCCGCGCGACGCCTGTCAAAGTGATTCTGTTTAGCTAGTGACATGCGGAGATGTACACTGGTGATGCATAGTAGCGATATGGTTTTCTTTGTGCAGAGGTGTTAAAGTATAAGCCTTATCCAAGAGTTGTTGTAGTGATATTTAATAGGGGGGCCTGCTGGGCCTTAGTCCATCCAACTCCTGCCCACCCATGTTGGATTGGTTGATCTGGGCTCAGGTTGGATGTCCAACAGTTCTCCTGCAGTGTGGAGCCTCACTGTCAAATTACATTTATAAATAGATCTTGGCTCAATGCTGACAGCGCCCCATCGTCGAGTCCTTGAGCCCTGGCTGGAATCTGCCATCTGTTTGAAGGCGTTGGAGACTTCTGCTATGGCTGATAGGACACCGCACTGCTGCTGCTCCCTGAAGAAATCACAATAGGGAAGGATTGTGCAGAAACGGCATTAAAACGAGGTGGGTTTTTTAAAAGCAGAGGGCCACTATAATAATATGATAACATTAC
Source organism: Poromitra crassiceps (assembly GCF_964638095.1). Classification (NCBI taxonomy): domain Eukaryota; kingdom Metazoa; phylum Chordata; class Actinopteri; order Beryciformes; family Melamphaidae; genus Poromitra; species Poromitra crassiceps. The sequence continues at coordinate 10,381,316 of NC_139632.1, read as the reverse complement.
GAGCACATTTGGCATTCCCTCTCCACGAGATATAAGTCGCTATTATCCGTTTACGTTTTCATTATTTGAGATAGACATTTCCTCGGCTTTCACATTAGCATTTTGGAAGCAGAGGAAATGAGCTAATCATTTTCCCTGTTGCAGCAGGTGACATTTATTTTATCTTGTTGATGTTTTATCCTCGCGGTCAAATTCAGTTATTCCTCACCATAAAACTTTCATTAGAATTCGCCCCGACTTCACGACTTCACGCGCGCCCTCAGAGAGGGGTATCCGTCAGGTTTCGGGGGCCCCGGCCGTTACAGAAAGGTCAGGGTATTTGTCTCCTCCTCAAGTGTATTTCCCGCCCCCCCCTCTTCTCCTCTGGCTTCCGAGGAACAGTGTTAAAGCTGGGCCGCGGCCCCCACTCCATCACGGCAGACATCTCAATCCGTTTCCAGCGCTCGCCTTTTACACGGCGTTTACAGCGGCACAGCGCCTTTTCAATACTGATCAGTCACAGCTCCTTTCGCCTTCATTCATCACTACCGCTTTCCCTCCATTTTTCTCCTTCCTCCTCCTCACACTTCATCCTGCAATCCCTCTCTCTCTCTCTCTCTCCATCCTCCAGCAGGGCATCTCTCTCTCTCTCCCTCTCTCCTCCAGCAGGGCCTCTCTCTCTCTCCCTCTCTCCTCCAGCAAGGCCTCTCTCTCTCTCTCTCTCCCTCCTCGAGCAGGGCCTCTATCTCTCTCTCTTTTTTCTCCCTCTCACCTCTCCCCCATTCTCTCCCTCTGTCTCATCATTTGTGGAAGGGCCGAGTGCCACCGGATGCTGGTAATCTGCTGCTCTGATTGCATAGGACATGCATGAATGGTACCCAACCTTGTTCCCAATATTCTTTTGCTCTGAGTCATGACTTTAATCATTCGTAATGGAGGGTGATGAATACTTGGGACCACTTGAGTATTTAATGAATTGCACGGCGCCGGGATGACATGGCTGCCGAGTAGGAAATTGGCGTTTCTTGTTTTCAATTGTGGCGACTTAGAAGCTTTGGCATAATTGATCTGTCTGCAGGTTTTTAGCTGTTGGCAAGTCCAAATGTCAATTGTCACATTTCTTGTGTATTTGCTGCGCTGTGATTAGATCAGATTAAAATTGTAATCTGCAAAATTCTATTTTATTTTTTATGTTTTGTCTCCTTTGGTGCTCAGCGCTCATTGTTTATATGCAAATATTAGAGATTATTATTTGAATGATCCCGGCCGACCAGAGGAGGCGCTAGTGCAGCGACCAGGACTCACACCCCACAGGCTTCCCACTCGCAGACGCAGACACGGCCAATTGTGTCTGTAGGAACATCTGGTCAAGCCGGAAGTACCGCTGCCGGGAACTGAACCCGGGGCCCCGAAGTGCTTTGACTTCTTCACTACCCAGATGCCAACACCATAAATGTTTCTAGTCTAGTCCGCTTTTTAGTAGTCTCTGAGTTTAGTCTACTGCCAGAAGGTCATTATTGGCTTCATGAGAGGATGTCAGGGCAGGTAGCTATGCACCTTTTACTTAGCTATGTAGAGCTATGTAGAGCTCTAACTCAGGTTCTCACTTAGCATTGTGTTCATATTTTAAATATGTTTTGTTGCACTATGTTACTTTTTACCCCTATTAGGACCATCTCTCTGGGGGGGGTTCCTATGACATCAACAGCTTTTGGACAATTTAGAGGGATGTTTTTTCTGCCATAGAGATAAACTATAGCTAGCTGCTTCTTACCGGCTAGTGACATCTGTGTGTGCTGTAGGCCTACAGTATAATACACCCGCTGATGAATATAAACTGACAGTGTCCAAGATACCATCATTTACATTAAGTTACTCAAGCTGTTTGGGCAGTTTCTCAACAGGGGGCGCTATAGAGAGTTTGGAACTGAGCATTTATTTACAGATGTTATGCATACTATGTGCTGATCTGTTTTGCTGTTTAAGCAGTCAGTATGTTAGCTTGCGATTTGTGTTTACTTAAATGTACCACTACTACAGTGCTGTTTTATGTTGTATTTTGTTTGTGTCTTATAAGCCCATGAGGGTTGGGCACCCTAGGGTGCATGTCATGACACACAAGAATAAAAATCAATCAATGAATAAATCAAATCCCTATGTGTCTGCTGAGAAAGTGTACACCTTGGAACTGCTGTTTGACACCATCAACTCAACTCTTTAACGAATGCCTTGCTATGAGTAGAAGAACCTGTGTTATCCAGCTTGTCTCTTTGCCCGTGGCTCCGGTGTGAAATCATTCCTTGTCACTGTTTATCTGAGGCAAACATCTTGATATTCTGTCTCCGGCTCTGCAGCCTTCTGCCCCTAAGCTGCTCGCGTTGTGATTAGCGGATTAAAATATCGCATTGTGTGAACTCGACTCTTCGACAGCTCTGGAACACACAATTTGCCAAACGTATGGTTGATTAAAACGAGAGTGACAGACGTGCCGTGAAGTCTGCATGGTGAAGTGTATGAGCCTCCATTCTTCATTGGTTGAATTAGATTACTTTAATCTGATAGAGCGGCTCTTCCAAGTCATCGCCCAATTATGCAGCTATGCACTTTTTATCGCCCCCCCCCCACACACACACACATACACACACACACACACACACACACACACACACACACACACACATACACACACACACACATGCTGGCGATTCCGTTCCATCTGGAGTAACACTAACAGCTTCTCAAAAATCATAATGCATTCATTTTTAATTAAAATCTGAATTTGGGTGTTTTGGTTGTGGAATATTTTACACTCTCGAGGGATGTACAAGTCTTAGATGTTTAATTCATTTTTCATCCCTTAGCCTTGGAATAGCTTGTCTTCACAGTATTTAAAAATATATATATATATATTTTTCCTATTTGGAAGTTAATGGGTTCCCCAGGGTTCATTGCATGCAATAACACATTTTATTGACGAACAGTGGTTATTTGTATGGAAAACTTTGGAATATGCATGATTTACCAGGCTTGTTGAGAATTATCTTCGTGAACTGTATTGCCGAGTACCAAATGAAACCACCAACGGTCATACTGTACACAAGGGGAAGAGCAGTATAAAAGAAGCGAGGAGAGAGATCTGTGCATGGAATCCGAGGAGAGACCTTTCTTGTGCTATTCTGATCTCACCTTTCCCCCCACAAATAGCACGCGGTGTCTGCAACAGAAAAAGACTTGCTCCAGGCTATGTAGCATTGATATGAAAGACTCTAATTCTAGTCTTGGGAAAGTTCCCACGTTAAAACCTGTTTTTGGTGTGTGTGTGTGAACTCAGTCCTGTACTGGAGTACTGGACCACACAGATTCTAGTGTCATGAAAGGGTTTTTCAGATAACACACACACACACACACACACACTTCCAAAGCAAATGAATTCAATACATTTAATTGTTAATTGACTCATTGCACATTTGCTCAAGTGCAGACTCATACTCACTCAATGTAAAGCTTTAAAAAATACAATCTCAGTCATCTCTGACATGTGATTCTGAGTGCTTTCACGTTGGTTGTAAATAAAATACAGAATATGACAGATAAACCCTCTCTTTAGAGGCTTGTTTTTTTATATATATATATATATATATAATTCTGTAAAGTAAACATTGAGAAACAGGGCAGCATAACTGGTCCACGTCAAAGATAGTTTCATTCATATAGGTAGTGTAACTTTCAACATAATACATGTACATTTCCCATTGTCTGTGTAAACACGGTTTGGTGTCCTATTTCTTTTTAAAGATGTATAGGGTTGGCCCCACTGTAACATACCACCGAGTGTAGAGAGGAGAGTCCTCACTTTAAACCGTAGCGTGAATTACCACCTTTCTGTTGGCACCTGAAGTATCATAATCACCACTCTTGACTTGCAGTACTTTTTTGTGTGCATGCTTCATATTGCACATAGACGATGTACTCCACTCTCCCTTTTAGAAACAGATGAACAGGTTTACAATACTTCACATCTTTCTCAAATTAAAAAAATAGTTGTAATCATCGACTGTACACAATACCAAAAACAATGTGCTCTTTCCCATATAATGTATAGTTCTCTCGACATGCCCTTCTCGTCGGGGGCGGGAACCGGTGCTCTAGGCGACGAGGCGCGTCACGGAGGCCTCTCGCCGTGGAACTTCCTGTGTCTGTACCGACCGTTCTTCTCCTTGGCAATGTTGATGCAGGCGTTGTGCTTGTTGCTCTGCAAGTGGTTCCAGTACTTGATGAGTTCGTTGGGCTGGAACTGGTGGGACGTGATCAGGTGGCTGTACTTGCAGCTGGAGTACGACACCCGCCAGTGGTTGAAGAGGAACTCATTGGGCGGCGGCGCCGGGTCGATGCGCAGCTTGGCCAGGCAGATCCCCACGTACACGTCCTCCAGGTGCAGCCTGCGTATGCTGAGCGACGCCTGGTAGATCAGCGCCGCCATGTCGCCCGAGAACACGTACCCCGTGCCCGAGCAGAAGATGGGGTAGCGCTCGCTGGGGTACAGCTCCGGCGGCATGTACCACTTGCTGTCCTTGTTGCGGTTCGGCGCGTAGCCCCTCATCAGGTAGCCCGTGAAGTACCTCTGCCTGGGCGGCAGCTCGGGCTTCAGCAGCTTCTGGACCAGATACTCGGTGTTGACGAACATGTCGCTGTCCGTCTTCATCACGTAGCCGGCGTGCGGACAGTGGGTGGCCACCCAGTTCATGCCCATCAGGGTCTTGATGGTCAGGTTGTAGTACGTGTCCTGGTAGTCCTGTTGGATGATGTCGTGGTGGACGCGGCTCTCCTCCTCTATGCTGCGCTGGAGGAAGGCGTCCGAGCCCTTTCCCGCGCCGAGCAAAAACAGACGAACGGAGACCATCCCCATCGCCACGCTCTCGTTGCCCCACGTCTGGCGGATGGCGTCGCGGGCGCCGGCCTGGCCGGGCTCGGCGGCGATGAGGAGGAGGAGGAAGGGCGTGCTGTCCCTGCACTTGAAGGGCTCGTTCAGGATGTAGCGGTACGGCTGGGCGCTGAGCCTCCCGCCCACGCCCATCTCCTTCTGCAAGCTGTTGTTCGTGCTCATGGAGTCCTCGAGACCCATCACGCCCGTCCTGGTCCCCCCTCCTGCCCCTGCCTCGCCGCCGCCCCCCTCTGCCTGCTGCGAACTGAGGTTGAGCAAAGGCTTAGGCGCCACGTGGCCCGTCTCCCTCCAGAGGCCCCTGAGGGAGGCGCTCTGGTTGGCCTCCGCCTTGGGGCCGCGGAAGCCCCTGACGGTGTAGGCCAGCGGGTTGTCCCGGGGCCCGCTGCGTCCCGGCAGCCAGTCCTGGTGGCTGAAGAAGAGGAAGAGGGTGAAGAGCAGGGCCAGAGAGAGGAGGCCCGCCACGTGGGTGCGGAAGAGGGAGCGCTTGACGCTCCAGGTCATCTTGACGGGACAGCAGTGCCGGCGTCTCCACTGCATGCTGCAGGTCGGGGTCGCAGGGGGCTGCTGCTGGGGTCACATACGATCACCTCAAACATGTGGTGGCCCAACAGTCAGAGTGTTGTCTGAGCTGGCGGGGTGGGGTGAGTTTGGAGTGGAGTGGAGTGGAGCCTCCTTAGTGGAGTCAGGGGGAACGAACGTTTGAGTCCCCCCCCCCCCCCGGTGAAGCTTGGAGCAGGGCTATCGGGGCTCCCGGTGGAGCTAGGAAAGCAGCGATGTTTCTCTGGCCATGGAGGCTCCTGCCAGGCTCTGCGTTGGCACTGCAGACAAACACAGGGTCATGCTCTGTGTCTCGACTCCTTCAGGAGATGATAAGGGTCACCTCCTCCATGGCTGCTCCCTCTAATCTGAAGAGGAAAAACACACAAAGCAAAGAAACTGTCTTGGCAAGTGTCCAGAATGCACCTCCTATCCATTGGCTTTGAGCCATTAGTCAATTCTCAGTGGCAGAGATGTGTGTGTTTTTTTTTTTATTGTGCTTGTGGGGGAATAGAGCTTATTTCTTAATCATTGTGTTTGCTCTTTGTTTTGGCACACTCAGGGTAATTGTAAATTAATATTTTCAGATACCGAAGCCCCAGTTGCAGCCGTCTATCTTGCATACAGTGCCCGCTATGGTAAATGGCTCTGTTTGGTAAGCTGACTTAACATTTTTGAAAGAGAGGAGCTGAATCAATATGACAGTGTTGTAGCTGCTTTGATTGGACAGGGACTTATAGCAGAGCCGTCTCTGGGGATGTGCTTTTACCGAGAGGAGAAAATGGGAGATTTAGAAAACAGTGTTGCCGACATGTCTGTGGCGGAGGAGGCAGAGATTGCTGCTGTAGAGAGTGATTGTGCGTACGAGGAAAGATGCGTCTAGATGTGTGACGTCTCTAAAAACACAGCATGACGCACATTTTCAATCATGGAGGCAAAAACAGAAAACTAAATCACCGGCAATGTGCACATTCTCATGTCAGTTTCAAAATCATGTTGATTTCCTAGAGATGCCAGAAAACGAGAAAATATTCCCCCCAGATCGTCACGGCCTCGTTGTCTTACAGTAAAAGCCATCTGGAATAGGTAAGACTTTAAATGAATACACGTCTTGATGGAGGCAACTATCAGCTAGCAAGGTGGTGTTAGGCAGTGCGTGGTGGCGGTTGGCTCTTGCATGTTATTATCCAGCTTAACGCCCCTTAGGGCAGAAGTATAAATTGCAGGTTTGCACAACATGGTGCTGGCTAACACTGCTCTGCACGGCTCGGGCGCGCGGGGGCCATCAGCCCCCCGCGCGCCGCGCCTCGACAGCCATGGGAGGAGATGCATCTGTCAAAATGAATCTTCAGGCTCCAGCAAGCAGCGGTGCCCAAGCCTCAGCCAGCCTCTGGCCACAACAGCCTTCACCCCACATTCACCTTCCACCTTCAGCCTCTCAATGCCTCTCATACTGTCTACTCCACAGACCACCCAGCCAGCTCCATCTTCTGTCCTGACCTCCAGCCACAGACAGAAGCTGCTGCTGCATCGTGGAATGCCTGCTGTGTGTGTTATAGCCACAGAGAGCACGAGATGCAATCACGTTCATGTTCAGGGCATTGATTCACTCGCTCACAATCAGTGTGCATAAGCACTAAATATAGATAACGTAAGCACTAAATATACTGGGGCATCAGGCATAATCTGGTGCACATCAAATACTGCACACAGAATCATTCACACACACAAACCACAAAATATAGTGCACATCACGCATAATCATACACACACATGCACACACACATGCACACTCACACACACACACACACACACACACACACACACACACACACACAACCACAAAATATAGTGCACATCACGCATAATCATACACACACATGCACGCACACACACACACGCACGCACGCACGCGCACACACACACACACACACACACACACACACACACAACCCAAAAATATAGTGCACATCACGCATAATCATACACACACATGCACACACACACACAGACATGCACAAACACACACACACACGCAACCACAAAATATAGTGCACATCACGCATAATCATACACACACACACACACACACACACACACACACACACACACACACACACACACACCCATAATCATTCACACACACAAAATACAGTGCACACCACACAATCATACACACAATACTGCATACAGTACATACCGTAATCATGCTGAGGTTAGGTTTAGGTTGGCTAACGTGTGTTCTGTGTGCTGCAGGTCTCTGTCTTTCTCTCCCAAACTGTTTAACATTTGGCGAGCTATCTACTGTAGCAAAGCTAAAGTGAGATGTTTTGAACAGATGGAAGGTGATAGCCCCCTCTTAGCAGTGTCAGCACAGCAGAGCAGCTGCAGCAACATGCATGATGTCAAAGCAAACGGATAGTGTTAGAGAATATTAAAGAACTATTCCAAATGAGTCAATAATGTTTTCTTGTAACTGCTTATTTGTCATTTTGTGCAATATGAATTACGTTAGTTAACACGTTCACTGCCAATGACGTATTAATACGTCAAAAATAATCCAACGGTTGACTGCCAATGACGTATTAACACATTCAGTGCCAGCGACGCCATATGGCGTCATTAGAAATTTACCGTAGAGTGCCAGCGACGCCAAATGGCGTCAATAACTCGATTTTTTTTTTTGACGGGGGGGTGTCGATCTATGCCTCTTACATCGCCTCTTACAGTATCAGAGGTATTGAATGTGTCTAACCT
>NC_139632.1:10353101-10368101 GCF_964638095.1 Poromitra crassiceps | reverse complement strand
TAAAATGAGTTTGAACATCTCTCCTACAACAACCAAACAACAACAACAACAAAAGCAGACATTTGTGATCCAATGAATAGCCAGGAAGGGGGCTCGCGCTACGTTGGAATGCATAAAATAAAGCTGGTAATATAAAATGTGATTCTTTAAACGTCGGACCCTTTCAAAGTACATCACAAAACGGTCCATTTTGCTGCAACTCGACAGCGCTGGTTAATCCAGAACCTTACTTCCGGGAACTTTTGTGAGGTAAAAAAAAAACTGGTCGATTGGAGTGAATGGAGATGTCGCGACTCTTCTGTTATACGACTCTGAGTGAATGTAACCGGACACAAGAAGCAAAGACCGCGTGTTCAACATCAACCCAAATGAGCGTGATAAAAAAAAAACTTAAACAACTTTGGAATAGGTTTTGAACAGTTAAATCAGAAAGATATTTAAGTTCTGATTCCACCAACTAGGTCCTACTCCTTCTGTACCGTAGTATCATAGAATCCATCCTCGTGTACTGCTCCACCTGCTACTGTACTTCACCATGCTCCCCCTCACCAATAGAAATAAGCAAAAACATCCTCTAAAATAATTGGCCTGCCCACTCCCAACCTACCAGCCCTCATTGACTCTGTCATAACCTGTAGAGCACTGACCATAGCACACAACCCCAGCCAGCCCCTCAACCCATGTCTCACCGCATCCTCCCCTCCGGCCACAGATACAGTACGTATAGACAACTACTCGGCAAAAAAAAATCGCTTTGAGAGGAGTTTTGTGCCCTCAGCCATAACTGCCCTAAACAGTCTAAGCAAATAGTTCACAGACCTGCGCGTGGTGTCCCGAATCAATCTGAATCAACTAGTATTCACCATCAAAATGTTTGCTGGGACAAATAATATAAAAGACTATATGCTGATCTACCGTATCTTACCTTACCTCCTGTTGCAAGCCTGGGCCTCTTCTGCTCTAAGGAGGAACCGGGACCCTTGAATGGATCTTAAGGGTGTCTGATGCTATCTCAGTCCTGCATTGATAAGTGAGGCGGGTCCTGGACCGTGTTTGCACACAGGGAGCAGCCATCGCTTTGTGTGTGTGTTTAATTTGAGCCTGTGGGCCATCCCTGCCTCTCTGTCTCTGCTGGCAGTCTCGTTGTGAAGACACCACCTCTTTGTTTCTTAGTGGCTCTCTGCCCGCTCTCTCTCTCTCTCTCTCTCTCTCTCTCTCGCTCTCTATCTTATCGTCCCCCACTTCACTCATCAGTCTCTACTGACCGAAACATCTGAACTAACGTCTCGCCTCCATATTCTGCTCTAGCTTTGTGTCCGCACTGCTACGAGTTTGAGAATCTCACGAAGGCTTGCTTACGCCCTTTTCTGATCTTTGTATTCAAATCTGGCTTTTATTTTTGAACTGAAAGGTTATTCTCTGGCCAACAAATGAGAGCGCTACATCGGGAGTGGGGTCCTGTGAGACCCAACGTAAATCTGGCAGGAGCGGGTGGTTTTAACTGTGGGCGGGAGCGGGCAGTCAAAAAATAAACTGCCGGTCCTGGGATTTCATTCGCTCCTCGTTGAATCTACAGAGTGATCCGACAGTCCAACAAGGAGACAGAGGAAAAACGACAGCTCGGATCGTATATTAGCATTTCTATTCACTATTTGTGTCAAATAGTAGGCGGGAGCGGGCGGTTTTAACGATAACGGTCAGGAATCCAGCGGGAGCGGGATTAAGAAAGACAGTCCCGCACAGCTCTACACCAAATACCCCATGTAGCTTTTCCCCCCTGTGGCTATACACCACACTGCGACAACTCACCAACACAACATTAATGTTAAATCCTTCGCTCCTTTTAGCTCAAAATGCTACAAAAACAGCGAACAGTACAGCAACGTTACTGTTAATACAACATAGTACTGCAGTGCACATACTGTACTTTTACCGATGTCGGGGCTTACTGAAGTATGGGTTTACTAAGCCTACTCAAACTGCTAACCAGACACACAAAAGGGGGACTATTAAAAAAACGGAAATGGCAAGGGAAATGTAGGAGTGGATGGAGGCAGGAGTTTACGTGTCTAGAATATGACACATCTAAGGACGTGATATACTGCGCTGTGTGCCGGCAGTTTCCTCAAATAGCCGAGAAGTCGAGCTCGTTTATCACGGGAAACGATGTCTTCACCACATCACAATTCACGGGGAAATTGGACAACACTAAGGGTCCTGACTGACTGCTGCACAATGGGAGGTAGGGAGGCAGCAAAAGAGAGAGAGAGTATGAGACAGAAGGATGCATGGTGGGCAGTGTTGGGCAGGTTACTTTCAAAATGTAATATACTACATATTACTAGTTACTTTCATTTGAAAGTAATAAGTTACTTTACAATATTACTATCTGTGTAGACGAGTAACTTGTTACTTATTACACTACTTTTGCATTACTTTCACTGTAATAACAGCAGCAGCAGAATGACATCCTCGCCCCGGAACCATCCCAAAAAATAATTTAAACCACCTTGAAGTCAGTGTAAATAATCCAAAATTCTAAATGTTATTCTTTTCCTTTGTTATTGTCATCTGTAGTGGTTATTTGCATAAAGACACACAGTTTGATTAGGAAATGATTGTATCTTTTTGTAACTTGAGTTACTTGACAAAGTAACTGGTATAATATTACTGAAATCCTATAAGTAATAAGTTATATTACTGAGTTACTGCTAAAAGTAATATATTACATGTAATATGTTACTTTTGTAATGAGTTACCCGCAACACTGATGGTGGGGTATGAAAAACAGAACTGAGAGACTGGGAGGGAATATACCTATGTATCTACAAAGAACTTCAATTTTAATAAAACATTATTTTATATTTTCATTCTGTTAATGACTTGCCTTTTTTCTGTATCGTTTTTCATGCAAGTTTACATTTTGGCCACCAAATGTAGGGGCTCGGTGGCCCATGGTGCCAGTGCTGAAAAATATTAGCATGTATCCCTAATGTTTATGATGATTATGACCAACTCTCATAGTCTAATGCGATCATCAGCAGCATAGCAGCGTGATGCAGGATGATGACAAGTGGACTCGCACTGTTTCTCCCATTTGATTTGGCAAATGAGTTCACCCCTCTGGTATTTTAGGGAGTTCTCGCTGTGCTTTTTAGAGTTGCCGATTGTATCTGAGAGAAAACGTCTGGGGATTTTAGTCCATTCGGTGTGGTCTCTCTCTCCTCTCTCTCTCTCTCTCTCTCTGTCTATTTAAACACAGTTGTTTGGTGTGTCGCTGACTCAACTAGGGTAGGACCTCAGGGAGGGAGAGTAGTGTTCTCGCTAAGTGTCGGAGAGGGGATGAGTGACTCAGAATGACCGGGATGGCCTCACCCCCCCCCCCTTCCCTCCCCCTACACTTCATCACCCAGGGGGGGCTGGTCAGATCTGGGCCAGGCCACCAGAGCCCCTTCTTCCATATCTGATCCTTCAAACTCGAGTCCAAGCCACTTAACGCAGCACTACTGTCCCGTCCATTTGGCCTGATAAAACCTGTTCAAAAGGATGGGAAAAGCCTCTTCACACTGCCCTGAAAAATACAAGAGACCCCCCCCGGGAAAAAAGATTGTATTGGCAGCTATGAGTTCTGTAGTAGTAGGCTAAATATTAACACTATAACAGTGATATTCTTCTCCACTCAGTGAAAGCGATATCCACTCCTAATCAGTGTCCTGCCAACTTTCACGCCGGGAATTCGTTCAAGCAATAATATATATTTTGTAATCCTACTTTGTTGATAGGGTTCGACTGTCGTCACTTTGACTCGATTTGGGGGTGCGTGCGTGTCGGTCCGGTCACCGCAGCAGTAAATTATGAGGTGGTTTGGAAATTAGCCCCTATTAAGGTTTCATAGTCTAGTGGGCACACTGAACGCCCAGATGGCAAGCCCAACCGCTGTGTTTTTTATGTCCACCTCAGCAGTTAGCAGATATCCCTAAGCATGCCTGGGCTTAAGTGCCAACTGGCCCGGGCGGATGGTGGACCTGATGAATTGGATAAAAAGCCTGCTTAACTGAATTGGATCAATCGAATCTCCTCGGCTTCTCCACTTGGCAGGTCGTGTTTTTGAGCGGTCTAAGGCACCCCCCCCCATGCAATGGGACCCACAAAAACGGGTACAAAATGCACCCAGACCTCAGGTATACCCCATCTGAGAAGAAGGTTCTTGTTCATTATGATTTCATGTGGAATTGGAAGAATGTGTGGGGAAATAACAGCGGGAGGATGATCCAAACGGTCATCATTATTTGCTCATTTTGCGAACGTCTAGGTCAGAGGTTTTCAAAGTGGGAGGTGTGCCTCCCCAGCGCGACTCCAAATAAATGGAGTGTGGAGAAACAATATTACATTAGTTATGAAAAGGAGATCACGTCATAGAAGATCCTAAATGTGTGTGATCTGGTTAAAGAGATAGTTCAGAGATACAGTCGTTTTGTGGAATTTTACTGTTTTTCCCACTCCCAGAGTCAGAAACAAATAATTCCCTTCAGGCTGACCTTTTTGACGTAGTCTGAAATATTAGGTTGGCTCATCTTGGCTCATTTGTTGAGTGTCTATGGATCAAATAACATGAGCCCCCATAGGCATCCATGAATTGAGTGAAACTATGCAAGTAATACTGTTATTTAAAAAAGTAACCCTGATCTATAGGTTGTGAAATAATAGTGAAATTTAACTATTTACAGTAGGTATTTGCGCGGGTATTTTCCACTGTATTATTCAGGAAAAGTTTCAATGTGTAGCTTGTAATACCTGTATAAGATTCATTGATTGTCAAGATATAACTGCTAAATAACATAATGCAATGTATTCTGCAATTTGCTGTGGTGCCCCCCTGCCTGGAACCCCCTGAGCGCACCCAACACCCCCCCCCCCCATGCACCGTTTTTGGGGGCTACACTGGGACCAAATGTGTGCCGGATGGAGGGACGAAAAGGGAGAAGGGTAGTGCAAAGAGAGAGGGCAGATGGCTAGACATATAGACGTAACCTATGGATGGATGGATGGATAGATAAATCTATGCAAGGATGGATGAGTCCGGGCCGTTGGAAAGGGTGGAGGGCTGGATTTAATGGAGGGGAGAGGGGGGTGATGTGTGTGTGTGTGTGTGTGTGTGTGTGGGGGGGGGGGGGGGGGGGTATTGGTGGTGGTAAATGAATGATGAGGATGTGGAGGATTGATGAGACGTGCAGTGCGTACCTCCTCCTCGTCCCCGTGATGCTGGTGTGGTGGTGGTGCTGCTGCTGAGGCTGGCCCGGGCGAACCCCATCACCGCCGCGTCCCGGGCGGGGAAACCTGGGCTAAATGTCCTCTCCTCCTCCTCCACCACAGCCTAATCACATCCACACTATAAGGATGCTGTTACACGTGGCGTAGCGGTCGCCCCATCCCCTTGTTGTCGTCCTCATCTCGCCCCAACAAACCTGCATTGGCTCTCTTGTTTTACCTCCTATTTGGCTGCTCTCGTACTGCGACTCCGTTATACACACCACAGCAGCAGCGCCTCTATCTAGTCTATCAATCAATGTTTTGGTCCCCCCCCCCCCCCCCCTCCCGTTATTTTCCTTTTTTCCTTTTTCACTAGTTCCTTTACTGTTACCTCTCCCAAGTTTATTTTCCTTCCCAGTGGGGGCGGTATTAATGTAATCAAAATGAAAGTGAAAACATTAACAGCATCCACACACGGTTCATCATCCGGACTGGAGCCCCGCCACAGCCGCTGGAATGCATCGGGAGTGCGGCTGGTCCTTCACGTTGCTAGGCAGGCTCGTGTGGAAGAAGTAACAGTGAAAACGACGAAGACAATGATATCCTCTTTTTCCACTGAGTCCAAATTACTGTAAGAACATCTTGCCACTTGCCAGAGTCCTAAAGGCAAAAAAAACACAAAATAACCACGGTCCCTCTCTCTATCTTTATTCCCCCCCCGTTGACAGACCACGGCTTCCTCTTTCACCGAGAATCGCTGCGCTCCGCTCCTCCACTCCTCCGCCCGCACACCGAGCCCTGATGGTTTTCCCAGCCGGGGGAGGCAGCTGCTGGCCCGGGCAGGCTGGCTGTCAGACTCCGGGTCCGGTACACTGACGGAACTCTCACACGTCACTGCATACTTTACTAGGAGAGCATCCCACGTGACCCAGTTAGACGCTCGTGTTGCGTTCAAGGCGTATGGGAGGGGAAGGGGGGCATGGGGGGTTGGTGCACGATTTGAGACAGAATTCAACAGCCTGGAGCAATAAATAAATACATAAAATAAATAGAACACAATATTTTTATTTTATTTTAGAATTAGGCCTAGATAGCCTACTTTTTGACATAGGCTACTGTCAAAAATGCATTGTGGTCAAGCTAAAACATAAGGCTGTTTTTCTTGGTCCCTGAAAAGTTGACATTTAGAGATATTAAAGTGGTTTTGGACAGCGACGCATTGCTTTGTCTATGCATTAATTTCACCAGACTATCTTGTTTGTAGGCTATGGCTTCCTTTTTTTTTTTTTTACAAACATATAGGCTACATTATTTCTGACTCATTCTGCAGTTAAATCATACTATGTAGCTACATTTTAACTGATTGTGTTAAAAGGTCTTGAATACAAGTAAAAAAAAAAGTAAAATATAGGACAAATCAGTCACTGCCACCCAGAAATGTGGAACCCCGCGGCAGTTGACTATTATGAGTTGTGCCAAACAAACGTTAAAGTCGAACTGAACCCATTCGTCACGTGCGTCGTAGTCCGTTTCAGACTGAAAACATAATTTGTCTGATATGACAAGTTGAGAGGCGGGTCATAGTATCATGTCGATGATTTGATTTGACAATTCTGTCGACTGGCTTTGGCATTGGTCAATCATGGCGTGTTCCACCCCCAAACGGTGCAGGTACGGTGGCGCAGTGGTAAGCGCTGTTGCCTCACAGCTCGAAGGTCCTGGGTTCGATTCTCACCTGGGACGCTGTGGGCGCTGGAGTTGTGACCCCCCATATCTTCAGTGCCTACTGCGGGCCTTTCTGTGTGGAGTTTGCATGTTCTCCCCGTACCCCCCAGGGGGTTGCTCCATACATAACCCCCCACTAAAAACATGCAGAAGATCGTCATCCGACCAGTGACGACAACATCTGAAGTTGGTCCAATGATGGTCCAATGAAGGTCCCCGGGCGCTGGAAAGAAATAGCGACCACTGCTCCTGGCCTGCCCCCTGGAGGAAAGGACAAGCCTGGATGGGTCAAATGCAGAGGACATATTTCACCGGCCACCGTCAGCATGAGTGTGTGTAGTGGCCGCATGCATGTGTTGTAGTGTGTTCGTGTGACAATAAAGACGGGCTGCCGTCTGAAATCGTGTTTTTTTAAATCGAGTGGGATTCAGCGTGTTGTTGTGCTACGCGACGCGAGTGGGATCCGCGGAGTACCAGGCAACCAGCTGCTTCGTGCGGAGCGAGCGGACAATCCGATGCATGGGTGCTGCCCGCCCGCCTGAAATCTCCGAGGGCAGACCCCTGACAACCACGCTCTCAAGCGTGCGCCTTTTACGCTATTTCTGTAAATACGATATCCCTGGAATGCGCGTTTTAACGAGCCAGTTACATTTCTTTGCATTCTTAGAAATTATAGTTTTTGTTTTTTGTTCATGTTTCTAACAATTGGCCAAGTTAGTAGTTAGTTTATGGGATAGGAATTCTGCCAGATGACAGGCACTAGGCGCCAGTTTCTACTTCATTTGGAAGAGAAAATTATCCTGAAAATGAAGATTTGATTGACAGCTGCATGTCGTGATATGATTGGTTGAAATGGGGTAGAAATTTGATAGTACTAGGTGACGTCAGCAAACTGTACATTACTGTTATCAATGAAATCTTGAAAAATGAACTTTTGATGTGAAAAAGTGTGAAAAACTAAAGAAATTAGATTTTTTTTGCATACATTATTAAATAGGTGCACTGCATACCCAGGTATTTGAACTATTGAAAAGAAAAGTCATTTTTGGGTTCAGCCCGACTTTAATATCTCAAAAACTATACATCATCACTTATATTTTGACATTCTGAGTGAGAGCAGAATTAGCTCAAGAGTTTGATGTATAATATATGCATGTCGTGTTAAAGTTCTGTGAACTGTCACAGTTTTTCAAATGTAAACAGGGTCAGCCAGCTAGAGTCAAACTCAGACCCCCTACACACCGAACGCGATCAACTCGCATGTAGTCGCACTCGCACTGTCAAGCCCTGCCCTGCTGCTGCAGCTTGGTTGGCTGCCTTGCTGTATTTCCGTCTTCAATTGGTCTATTTAGATTTCGGCCCCTCCTCTCATCTTGTCGTTTGCGATGTCCTGATGCCAGGTATCCCAGCATGCTTTGCAAGGTGGTGAGCGACAGATGGCAGCGAGGGAAGGAGGGGCCATTTCGAAATCGACCAATTGAAGACGTAAATACAGCAAACCACGCTGCAGCAGTGGGGCGATAGCGAGTATATCGCACACATCACTTGTCGGTGTGTAGGGCTGCTCGGCTAGATCCCTCGTATTGTAGCTATAGAGAGGCAAAGGCCCTTCTGGGTTAGGCATACAAACCAAGGGATTTCATACAGTTTGTTTTCCATAGACACTTGCTAGACAAATGCTTACAGAAGTAGTTTTACCAAGCAACTATATTTACAACCAGGAGAGAACATTTCACTCGGACCCAAACTTAAAAACAAAATGTATAATAATAATAATAATTTTTATTTGTATTATTATTATTAGCCTATATAATAATAATAATAATAATAATAATAATAATAATAATAATAATAATAATAATAATAATAATAATAATACTACTACTAATTATATATATATATATATATATATATAGTAGCATCAAAAATAGCCTGGTAAACCACCCTGATGAACTCACATTCTGTTTCATTCTGCGGACTCATCTGGCCTCCAGCCAGCCCCCAGCACTTTTCAGAAATTAATTTCCACGGTCCAACGATGAGTACATTTACATGCAGTCAGATAACTAATAATAATCAGGTAACTGGGAATAATCTGATTTCCGTGTTTACATGCACTTTAGTAAATAGCATGAACTCACCTCAAAGTGCATGAAGGGACATAGAGATTGCGCTGAATAAAAGTGATGATTCAGCATAAAGCTAGGGGTGTTTATTGGATTTCTCATAAACCGATAACGTCCTTTATCTGATAAAGGATATGGGTTTATGCCGTTTACAATACATGACCACTTGATAATCAAGTAACTAGAAATCCAATAAGAATCGGTTTATTAATTTGCATTAAAGGCACATGTAGGCCAATCAGGGATATCACTGGCAAAGCAGGAGTGGCAGCTCAGAAGCAACCCGCAACGAGCAGTAAGATCAACGTTCGTATAGAGTTTACACAGCCGTAAGTGTAGTTATTCCATAGACTCAATAACAACAATTAAACAAGAGCAAGAGTATAGTGGGCGTACATTATTTGCGCACAAGGGTGCCGTGCTCATTAACATCCGATGCACAACGTACGTGACAGAGCGGCGATAGGACGCTGTTGGAATGAGAACGTGGCACCAACTTACAGTAGTTCAATCAGACTGTTGTTGCGCTTAAATAACACGAGAGGTCATGAGGCGACCTCTAAGGGTCACCTCTAGGGACCAAACAAACGTTACCCTCTAAAAGCCGTTTTTGTGATGCGTCTTTAGGCTGTGGAGTGGACCAACGTTACTATGTCACAATTTTTTTGAGACTGCGTTATTGTTATAGAATGGAATTCCACAGCCAAAAGGTAAACAGTGAACCACTTGAAGAAAACCAGTTGAAATTAAATGATGGAGCCAGGAGTCAGAAGAAGTCGTCTGATATGATGTATTTGACATAGACATCTTGGCCAAGAGATGCACTCTTGTATATTCACGGATGGAGAGACAGGCTTACATACATTGAACAGAAAGTCAATGATACTTATAGGACACACATCAGATTACATCAGTCTTGACGCACACTTGAAGGCTAATCTGTAGACTCAACCAATCTGTTATTCTGGCCCTGAGGGCACCGTGGCACGGTGACAGGGCACAGTGTCAGATAGAGAGGAGCTGCAAAATGTTAGATACAAGTTATCTAAATATGTCTGTACACAGGTTATCCAAATAGGAAGTCTGTCTGTGTCATAACTATATGTAACTAAAATGGAAATGTATATGAATATATTAATAACTAGTGATTGTCCAAATAAAGGCTAATGTGATTTAAATTTTCTCTATCAGTTATTGTTCTGATCACAAAGTGACTGGTGTGATGAAAATAATTGGTTTTGATTGTGCTTTATTTGAGATTTAATATATCACCCCTTGCATCTGAGCGCGGGTAGGCTACTTGCTGGTCAGAATCAGTAGTGTTGGAGGAATCAGGTTCCATTGCACAAATCCCAAATCGTTCCCGAGTAGCATTTACAATCTGTAAGCTGAAGGGAGTGGTATTTTGCAGTGGGAAGCTCCTGTCTCCCGTGTTTCCCACCCTCACCTGAATGCAGCATCTCCCCTCCTCCCCAGCCCACCGCCCTGCCCTCTCTGTGGGTGGAAAAAAAGATGGATTTAACTCATTGAGAGCATGGTGGCCAGCGGTGGTCTGGTAACAGCTGGATTTGCCTCCATTGTGCAGAGAGCAGAGAGCACAAATTGGTAGTTGGTGAACACTTGCAATGCAAAATGTTACATGTTGAACAATTTTCTTTTAAATAAATTCTCAGTGAAAAATGTGATAATGTGTTGTCCTGTTTTGCTATAAGTAATTTAGTAATGCTATTTGCATTAGTAATGCATCATTATGCATACATCATTACCTACTAGGCTATATTTAGCATGCTACATTCACAGAGTGGGAAAAAATGGAAGTGTGCTAGTGACCGGTCTGTTCTCCTTTGCTTCATGTTTTTTTTTCATTCTCTCTCTCTCTCTCTCTCTCTCTCTCTCTCTCTCTCCCCCCCCCTCTCTCTCTCTCCCTCTCGCTCTCTCTCTCTCCCCCCCTCTCTCTCTCCCTCTTGCTCTCTCTCTCTCCCTCTCTCGCTCTCTCTCTCTCCCCCCCTCTCTCTCTCTCCCTCTCCCTCTCTCTCTCTCTCTCTCTCTCTCTCTCTCCCTCTCTCGCTCTCTTGCTCTCTCTCTCTCTCTCCCCCCCCCTCTCTCTCCCTCTCTCTCTCTCTCTCTCCCTCTCTCTGTCTCCCTCTCTCGCTCTCGCTCTCTCTCTCTCTCCCTCTCTCTCTCTCTCTCTCCCTCTTGCTCTCTCTCTCTCCCTCTCTCTCTCTCTCTCTCTCTCCCTCTTGCTCTCTCTCTCTCCCTCTGCCTCTCTAGCTCTCTCTCTCTGTCTCCCCCCCTCTCTCTCTCTCCCTCTTGCTCTCTCTCTCTCTCTCTCTCCATGCTTCCAAGCCACTGTGCTCCACCTGCACCCACTATATCACATTTAACACCGGGGCAGATGAAACACTACCTGCCTCATTAATGACTTAGACAATACAAACCCGGGCCGCCCCGGTGGCTCCCGCATACCACAAGGCTCAGTCCATCCCGCAGCGACCGGAGGTTCGAATCCGGCCAGCGTTCCATCACTGCATGTCCTCCATGCTTTCTCTCCCATATGCCCTCCTTGTGTCTCTCTCTCTCTTTCTCTCTCACTCTCTCTCTCTCTCTCTCCCCCTAACTCTGTTGAATAAAGCATAAAAAAAGAGACAGTAGCTACAAACCCCTGCATCAGCCTTGGGTCTATTTTTACACTTATTGCACCTCCGTAGACCCCGGTGTATCTTGGGAAGTGATAAAGGTGCCTTGTCTGTTTTTCCAGCAGATGGAATTAGGCCTAGATCTCATGTAAAGGAGCTTGCCACTTCAGGGACAGTAGAAGCTAGCGGGAGATAGCCGCCTCTCGCAGCACTGTAAATATTGTAAGGTAGCGCGCCGCCATGCACGGCATAGCAGCACAGGTGACTGAATAATTAATAGGAGCCGTGTCTTTGACAGAAATACTTTGGAGGCCATTAGCTGGGCTACCTGGCCGCTGAGAGCATATTTGTCAAAAGGAAGTGATGCTGGGGCGGTGATTGATTTCCTGTGGCTGCCAGGTTAGAGGCAGCGTGCCTCTGTACATTCATATTGTGTGGCATCTATTAGATAGGTGACTTCATCAAATCGTCTCGCACACCCGGCCGCCTGCGTGTGAAGACCAGCGTATCCAAATTTAAAATGTCATCATTAATTGCCGGAGCCATGGGGGCTATCCCCTAACACCGCGTCTGCGTCTCGTCCTCCCACACACACACACACACACACACACACATGCACAGGCACACACACATGCACGTGCGCACACAGGCACACACACACACACACACACACACACACACAGACACACGTGTACAGAAGACAGAAGCGCACCTGCGTGCACACCAACACGCTCTCTGGTGAGACAGACAGATTACACGGTGCCATAGTCTGTGACTGGCAGGTGTGGGCCTGCAGCAGCAGTGCAGTGCGATTGTTTAACATCTTCGTTTTTTACCATAATGTTGATGTCTTTCTTTGGCAGCCTTGGTCTTGAGTTTCTGTTCTGTTTTCTCCTCTTTCGGCACCAAATCTAAGCACCCGGGCCTTGAAGTGCAAAGGCGTGCATAATAATAACAACAACAACAACAACAACAACAACAACAACAACAATAATAATAATAATAATAATAATAATAATAAAGCATGTGAGCTGGCACAGTAATGTATAGTGCTGTTCATAAAATGTGCGGCCATGAGCTGTCAGAACAAATAAAGACAGAGTAGATTTCATCCTTCAATTCTATTTTTTTATCGCCCCCTTTTTGTTTGTTTTGAACTCTGAAGAAAAGTCGAGCCATGGCTTCCCCCCCCCCCTTCCCTGAGAAAAGCAATAAGCCTAAATATATGGGCATGGCCCAACATTAGCATAGCAATCTAGAAACCCCTACACATTTGAATAATTTCTAATTTCTATGCTTTCTGGCATGGCCAATTCACCATTTGGCAAATTTCGAAAATGAGGGCCAAATGGCAAATAATGCAGCTATTTCTTCCTTTTCTGCATTGGCACTTTACCCATTTTGATAAGTCAATTGTTTTCTTAGTTCTAATTCTCTCTGAAGCACATTTTTCTTTAGGATGTTCTCTACTAACTCTCTCTCTCTCTCTCTCTCTCTCTCTCTCTCTCTCTCTCTCTCTCACACCCCCCCCCCCACACACCCACCGACACACCGACACACCGACACACACACACACACACACACACACCCACCCCCACACTCACACACACACACACACACACACACACACACACACACACACACACACACACACACACACACACACACACAGCCGGCGGATGGAAAGCTGTTATCTCAACACTACGCCTTTTAAGAAATGCAGTCTCAGATGAAATGTGAGTTGTTATTGCTTCTCTTAAAGAGTAGCAGCAGCAATATCCCGTGGCAGAGCCTCAAGTGCATGGCAGGGATGTCTCTGGGAATATCTTTGCCTTTACTCAGACCCGGGCCTGTCTTCAATGAACACAACCACCATCTCCTGGGTCACTGCCTTTTCTAAGCTGTTACCGCAGAGCAATTTTTTTTTGAAATGCATGAAGTCGTTGTTGTTAATTGATTAGATTTTGTTTCGCTCGTGGAAATAACGTGTGTAGGTGAAGGTTACACTCGTTTCAATGAGACTTTTATCACCCAATCACCCGAGGACACATGAAGTGACAGCTCTGGAGGCACGAAGATTGGATTTCCCCCGCGCTTTTCGACTCCCTTTATCCCTGTCATGAAGAGGAACCCGTGTATTATTAACAGTGACTGTTTGGGAGGGTGTTCGGTTTGGGCCCAAAATTGGGATGTAGCTAAAGGCACCCGAGACGCTTCAAAATCAGGTTCATTTTCAGGTGTAAGTGTAATCCAGCTCAATCTTATCATAGACATAATCTGGATATAAAATATATGCTAATGTGATTCATGTCGAAAGGGGGCCGGAGCTATCGGATGACTAGTATGTGCTGCATGGCTGGATTCAAAACCACCGTCACAAAACCAAACACATAATCCAGTCAAGAAGAGTCTTCAACATGAAGTTAGTGGCGTGCAGTTATGAGTCAACCTCATTATTAATACAGTTGTATTTGGCATATTAATCCAGCAGCATGCTAACGATTCAGTAGGGAGCACCATCAGCCCCCCCAGCGATACAGAACAGAAACCAGCACACACCATGAGATATGGAATATACATAATTCAAGAGACAAGCCTGCAGAAGCATACCACCAGTATATTGACTAATAAGTAGAGTGGTGGAGGGAGAGAGCAGCACAACCAGTCAGAACCTATAGACTATGGGTTCTGGTTCTGGTCTGTGGCATAGACCGTATAAAATATGGACGTAGCCACCGTGACGTCGCCCATTGGTTTGCGGACTCCCGTTTTGAAGCCTCGAGTTTGCCATTTTGACGGTCGCCATCTTGATTATTTGGAGGCAGAAGCAGCTAGCATCAGATTAGGGGTTTCCCACAGAGTCACATGCTATTTGTCCGTGATCGGCCAGCTGCGTGATCATTGGCCAGGCGACCTGTCAATCAAAGCATAGTCCCCTTTATGTCCATTTTACTCTAAATTTGACCATAATTTACAGAATGAACATCATGCTGTATTGAAGAAGAATTGAAACTAGAGATTGAGACCATAAACTCAATAGAAAGTGTCTACTCGAGGTAATAATAAATCAAGTGAGAAGTAGGGTTGTTTCTCCATTGACTTGCATAAAATACGACTTATTTTTGCAGTCAGTGGCCCCCTGTTGGCCATTACAAAAAAATGCAGGTTTAAGGCACGTCCGCATTGGCTTAATTTTTCAGTGCTGGAGGTTGCCCCTTGGCACAACCGCAGGGATGAATGAGGAGCCAGTATAGTATTTCACT
>NC_139632.1:10328101-10350601 GCF_964638095.1 Poromitra crassiceps | reverse complement strand
TATGGAAGAAATGTATGTTGATGATTTTTTTTTTTTTTTTACAGTTTTTGTGTGGATTTCTGCATACTATTTTGAGGTAGTAGACAATACTGGTGCAATTTCTTTCCTGAGGGTCTATACTGTACTGTAGCTATGCGTAGTAAGCAGACATAGCACCAAACCTTAATTCACAATATATCCAGCACGCTTCAGTCTTAACTGTAAATTTGAAAAGAGCTATTCCCAAAGCCAGAAATAAGACACCCGACACAACACTCTAATCCGTGACTTCATCCATACAAAAACATGAACTTTGAGCCATCCGGTATCGACTAATTTTAATTGTATTGAACTGTATGGTGGTCAGCCAAGCAGGGTTTGGAAATTGATTTGGAAGTTTGGAAACCCTCACCTCTGACCTCCCTGTGAAAGAGCAGGTGAACCGGGAAATACACACATCAATCAAATCATATCATTGTTAAATGAAATGGGCAATTTATTCCAATTTAAAGGAAGACTTTAAAATGTCTATTCCAATTTAAAGGAATTTGTCTTTAAATTTGAATAGACATTTCCTTATTGTTGTTACAGATTAATAGTTAAATTCAACTTTTTGTTGACAGATGATTGTATACCTGTTACAGGTCACAGACATCAACAAGTACCCACCCATTTAAGTGCCCCCCCCCCCCCCCCCCCCGCCTCCCACCTCCCCCCGATCAGAAAGATCAGGTAAAACGGCACACACACAAAAAAAGGTCAATGCAAAACTAATCTATTGAAGATAACGAGATACCGTAGTATGCAATTTGTTTCGGAAGCACCTGTGACATCACATAATGAGCAGACACAGGAGTTTTCATCGCTAACAAATTACCAAATAGTTTCCCTTTTAGCAACATTATATAACAAATTCTCAACTTTTTTCCTTATAGCAATCATAATAGTAATAGCAATCTGGGAACCCAGAGTCTAATATTTCAGGGTTTCCGGTGTAGAGTGGACATCCATGCCAAGACTTCATCCGTGCCAAGACTTCCGGTTCCGCCATTGCTTACAGTCTGACGACATCTCAGTTATCTGTTTATAGTCGGCAGACTGATAGACTCTGGGTGTCCAGATTGTAGTAATATAGTAATAGTAATAGTAATAGTAATAGTAATAGTAATAGTCATAGTAATAGTAATAGTAATAGTAAGTTCTCCACCAGTGGTCTATCAGCAGCAAGGCGAGTCTTGCAGAGTGTGCGGCCATTCAGACACTATATAATACTCCATTTGCATTTCAGGCCGGTGGCATGCAGGCAATAAACACTGCTACTGCGTGTGAATCTGCTCGGGACAGCAGCAACAAAGCGGCCATAATAAACACAATTTAAATCAAATAAATGTTATATAGAGACTGGAACAAGATGTCACATGCAAATTTTGCGGCCCATTATCCGAGCAGTTGGCATCGGCGTAGGTTTGCAACAGACAATTGACCATTGGTGAAGGTCTGCCAGCGTGGACCCATATGTGCCAAATGAAACACTGCAAATGTATCTACACATAAACCCAGTGCTTTTGGGGTCCTCGTCGGTCCAGAGTGCCGTCCATGTCCAGTCAGCGGTCCAGGCGTGGTGCCAAGATCCAGCTGGATTTCTGAGCGACAGTGCCAGACTCCCTGGGAAGCACCAGATAAGAGATCAATCAATGGGAATTCTGGTGGGCTCACTCTATTAGTGTGGCATGATTCAATGTTAGCAAACGCTCCTCAGCTGAGAGAGCGTGGCTGGTTCGGGGAGATAGGAGACCTATACAGATCTTCGGGGATAGTGGAGGTGCAGGCGTAGGGTTTTTCGCATCGACCACCTGTTACATTTCTGATCATTTCAGCACTGCTGAAACTGGACCCAACTCAAAATGGCTGTATACTGTATATTCCATTTGGATAAAATGGTTGAAACTGCAGTATTTCTTGAGAGAAATACTGTATGTGTGGAGCTGGATCTAGTGTGGTAGCCTATCTCACATTGATATAAGCTGACATACTCTGACAGACATCCACTCTTCAACACGTAAGTGCATTCACAGCTGCCTATAGAATGAGAGTAGCATGAGCAAATAGGCATGGCCTGATAATGAAATTCAATATATCGCCATACAAATGTGAATACGTATCGTGGGG
The DNA here is from genome assembly GCF_964638095.1 of Poromitra crassiceps. Lineage (NCBI taxonomy): Eukaryota > Metazoa > Chordata > Actinopteri > Beryciformes > Melamphaidae > Poromitra > Poromitra crassiceps. The sequence continues at coordinate 10,348,453 of NC_139632.1, read as the reverse complement.
CAGAAAAATGAATCGTGATTATTCTACTATAGTAATCACAAATGAGATGGCCGGCCCATCACAATTTCACAAGCACCACTCCATCCAATATTATTGTCATGTATTTATTTATATATTTATTTATTTATTACATTGTATCGTGGCTGTATATCCTGAACCCCATATCGCATATCGAATAATATTGACATAAAATTGCAACCCTTATAGTTGCATTTGGTAACATGCGGTCGTGTTTGGCAGCAGCATGACATTTGCGCTCCTCCATCTGGACCCCTCATTTTCAAAAGAGGCACAGAGAAATGTTTTTTGACTGAGACCTGCATCCTGTTGTCTTTTTCACCCCCACCCTTGGGTGCATGAAAGGGATTGATTCTGCTTGGTCTTGTCTGTAGTCGCCACTATGATCCATGTACACAACAATACACCATGTGGTATTGTCTGTAGTCACCACTATGATCCATGTACACAACAACACAACAATACACAATGTGATATTGTCTGTAGTTGGATAGTCCGCCTACAGATAGTCTACAGAGTATTAGTAATGTTTCAACAGCTTATTAGTTGACATTCAACAATTCATCAATTCAGCTTCATCTGTAGATGTTTAACAGATGATCTATAGAGTATTATGTGACAATTCATGAACATATCTACATAGTTTCATAATAAATTAGTTGAACTTGAACTATGCACTCAACCTATGCTTTACAGATGTCACGAATGTTCAACAATTTGTAAACGATTTAATTAATATTAGTTGAACCTTCTAATTATCAGCAATTCTAATTATCAGCTCAGAATAAATTAGTTGAACATGACCTATGCACTCAACCTACAGTATGCTGTAGCCAGGGATTTTGGGCCCCATGAAAGGATATCACATCGGGCCCATGGATGCCGGCGTCCGAAGGGCGGCAGCGGAAAATTTTGGCCATTTGAAGCCCAATTTAGAGGAATATCTCATTTTAAATTAATATTCAGCTCAGCTTAGAGACTATTGTAATGTCATTATTTGCCTTTTCTCAATCACCTCTATATGACCTATAGCAGCTCTCCTTGCCCTGTTGAATCATCATGCTCTCTTTCTGCCCTGAATACACCACAGTGAACAAAGAAATGCTCTCACTAAACTAATGACTAGAAAGAATATTGATACACATATGGAGTCCAACAGGAGTCTTTTATTATTAACATGAGATGATTATTCAGTCTTGATAAATGTTTTCTCCTTTTCTCACTCACCATGTCACCTCTCCCTGCCCTGTTGGCATCATCATCATGCTATAAGAAATGTGTTAAATGCCATTTTTTTAGGGCCCCTGTCAGTCAAGGGCCCTTGGAATCGTCCACACTTTCCTCCCTCTAGCTACAGCCCTGGCTGCAGGGAAATGGATAGGATATTCACGAGCCAGGAACTACCCTGCTTCCCCTCTAGTGCCTGGAGTTGACCAACCTGAACAATCAAACAATGTATAAGTAACGTTAGGCATATTTACGACTGTTACATTCATTATCCACACAAGACGGTAACGTTATTAGTGGAGCTCGGTGGTCATTTCCATAAATGTAAATCAATATTAGTTAGCTGCGATTAGCATCAAGCTAACGTTATACTAATGTGCAGTCCCACTGCAGCGACAGTAACTGCAATCAGAGCCTTCTCCCCCGGTACCGTCTAATAGTTGACCAAACTGAACAGTCAAACAATGTCCATAAGCATAACAGACAGTAACGTTAGGCATATTTACGACTGTTACATTCATTATCAACACGAGACGGTAACGTTATTAGTGGACTGGTGGTAATTTCTATAAATATAGCTAAATCTATTAGTTAGCCGCCTATAGCATCAAGCTAACGTTAGAATAGGCAGTCTCACCACCGCAGCTAACTGCAGTCAAACAATAATGTTCCATGACCATAAGCATAACGGTAGTAACGTTAGGCATATTTGTGACTGTTGCATTACTTCACACAAGATGGTAATGTTAGCGGAGTTTCTGAGTCCATTAGCAAGCAGCTAACGTTATCTGGTCAAAACCACATTACAGCAGCTACAAGCAGCAAGGTCCCTCCAAGAACCGAAAACACAGTCCCGACTCTAGTTTCCCCCCGATGACGGTCACATTGCTGCTGTCTGGCCAGACGGGCTTCACTAGATAAATAGCCTATGTATTTATTTTGTGTGGAATTTTTTCTGGCGTCTGTGTTGTTGTTGTTTGCTTTTGCTGGCAGCTAGCGACAAACGTAACCTGACACTTCCTGTTAGCCATCTTCTTCATTGATATTTCCGCCGGAGCCATGAGAACAAGAGGCATGCTCGTGAACACGCAGAACGTCACATCCGCCAAATTTGCCCGTGACCAGCAAGAAAAATCCTGCAATATCTTTGCAATGGGTGAACGCAGAGAGACGCAGCTGGGCTTGTTTTTTAAGTTACGGAACGGCACATTCACTCATTGGTAATAGAAAACACGTTGTGAACATTTATTTTCCGGCCAAACTTACGGATAGGACCTTTAACCCATTGATACCTGATGCAGCATTTGTGTGTGTATCCCTTTAAGACAGCGAACTGCGTATGACGCAGTTCGCGGTCTTAAAGGGATACACACACAAATGAGGGATATACAAGCAAATGCTGCATCAGCTATCAATGGGTCAAAACAAACATTACACAGAGATCTAATGCAACTCCATCACCACAGACAAGGAAGGCTCCATACCACCAAAGACAAAGCTCAAAAACTGTAGCAAGAAGTCACTTCAGGTGAGATGATGTGACAGTGGGAGCTGCAGAAGGTGAAAGCAGCACCACATTGAGACAATGGGCTGAATCTGGACTTTAGTCCAGACCAGCCCACCACCATCAGCTGGACACCAACCATCCTGGTTGATTATTTCACAACACAATCGGTCAGCTCCATGGCTCAGACTAAACTGTGCCCGGCTTGCCCATTGGGGGTCTTTAAGCAGTGCACTGTGATTGGCTCGAAGGTCCGAACACCGCCAGCCGGCAAATTCGTGTCAAAACTAACCAACTCAGTTGTTTAAGCCACCAAATTTTTAATGCTCTGTAATTTATTTTTTCAGACCGTCATCAGATAGCACGGCCAACTGAATATATTGCAATTCATAGGCTATCCGTTATTATGGTTGTTATAAGCATCACAAACCGCACGTCAGTTTCAAAGTGAAAACCTTTCAAGAAGCATAAACTCATTGTGACGTTCTTTACTCTTTTAAGTTGTGAAAACGATCTCTCATCCTTAGTCTACAGTTAGTGACAGGGTGAGAGACCTCTCATCCACAGTTAACAGGCAGGCCAAGAAAAGCCTGACTGTGGTGAACATGTCAGACTTGGGGAAGTAGTTTTCAGCCTACCTTTTCTTAGCAGTTCCTCTGGTGAACATGTTTTCTTTCATCACACAAAACGCTTGAACTGGATACATTCAAATGTGATGGAGGGGGGTGGGGGGGCACCTACACACCAAACACAATTCTTTCTCATTATTCATATATTCGTTTAGTATTGAAGATTAATTTCGGCCATGGAGTAGGCCTAATATATAAAGAAAATATGACGAAGCTTATAAAGAATTGAATTTGAATGTGTGGTGCCCCCCCAACAACGCAAATTGGCTGGTGCCCCCGGGCACTCGCTCGATCCGATATATGGATAAACCTGGCCCAGAGTCGGGGGGCCCCATCTTGGTACAGGCGATATCCCCTATTTGCGCTTGTTTGCGCGTGCCTTAAGGCAGGGAAGATTGCAGTCTGCTGTCCAGGTGAGTTTTGCACCCCCGCCCGGCAGCAGCTAAACGCATCCCCACCTCACTGGAGCATATTGTAATGATTTATACAGAAACATAACTGTTTAAAAATTATATAATTGTTTGGGTAGACGTGACCACCCTGTTTTTAAGTTAAAACAGACCCAAAATATGGTTGGATGCAATTACTCGCGGGAAGCATAACTCGTCACAACAACGCGCGCAAATGCAGATTAGAGTCATAACTCATTTATTGACGGCGCAAACAGGATTTGGGCGGCGTTAACCACCAAAATTATTCACAGGTGTGGCCTGGCAATGCCTGGGCGTTACATCAATTAAACCAGATTCTCGTCTTGCAGTCCCTGTAATACAGTTTGCGTGAGGCATGCTGTAATTCTCGCCATGCGTAATTTGGATAGGTGTAGGCCTATTGACTGTATATATTATCCCTCTCTCATAACGACACCATCACTATAACTCTGTGTTTTGATGCAATTTGGGTTATTTTGTTGACTGGGGTGGGACAATACAAACGTGTTTGCAGCGGGTAAACGGCGCAGACAAAAGAAAAGATTGGAATATTTACAGTGGACTCAATTAAAACAGTCTCATAACGACTCGTGCCGAGGACAGAGAGAGATGGAGAGAGCTTGTGACAGATTGGCTGTAGTGCCAATGACCCTCCGGGTTATGGGATAGCATAGGTGAATAGCCTATTGCAAGTAGGCTACAATGTACAAGTCTTCTCAATTAATTTACCATAAGCCCTCCTTGCGATGTGATAAAAGTTTCTCAGTGAATTATAGTTGATTTCCTCACCGAATAATCTACTGGTTACTCAATTTTAGCAGCAGAATTTGATTTCCTGCCGTGGCACGTCCGTGCGTAATGACGTTTCTGCGCTGCGCAGCGTGGAGATTATGGTGCGATCAAGCGCAGCGAGTGTTTTAGCGCCTAAGAGATGCTTTTCAAAGCTCTTAGCGCAAAGTAATTGCGCGCTACTGACGATAGGATAATGTCATCTATCCCCACATTTTAGCGCTGAAACACCTGCTTTCTCATGTGGCATGCCTATGCCCAGTACAATTATAACAGGCATGCGCTTGTGCCTGCCCTAAATTTGCATTGCACGCAGCGTTAAACGAGCGCAAACGCTAAATTACCGAAGATAGGGCCCTTAGTTATTATTCTGGCCTTAATTGTGTGCATGTGCGGTGTGAGGGGGGGGCCCTTTATGTATCGAGGCCCAGGGGCTCGTCATGTCATAATACGCCTATGATCCCCACCCCCCTTCCTTCCCCCTACCGCGCCGCCTGCTTACTTGATTGTTGCGCTGTGCTGTGGCCTGGCTTTCAGCCATTGTGGGAGTTCTGCTGGACTACCTGGTTCGTCCAAAACTAAAAAGTATCGTGATATTCTGGGACTGGGCTAATCGTTAGGATGTGTCCCCTCACTGTTTAAGCAGGTGTGTGAGCGTTAATAGCCGAAGGCAGGTCTTGCTGGCCTCATACCATTTTTTTCATCCATCAGTCCATCTTTTGGCAGTTTGCCCAATGTGCCTTATAAGTTATGTGTATGGATACATAAAACATTTGTACAACTTTGTACTTCTGCTTCATCTGTACAGTCAATGTTTTCATGAATAGTATGGATATAAATTGCCTGTAGACTATCAACTAGTTTTCACTTTACTTGGGTAGTCCAAATGAAAATCTACAGATGTTTAGTGGTTATGCAAGAATCAAGTTCCATATCTACTTGCATATCTAATTGCTCTATAGATAATCTGTTAAACATCAACAGACTTTTACCGCACAGACACAGACATGAGGTGAGTGGAGATGAAAAGGTTTATTTGCAAAACGATGCTGGTCAAGGGGATGTGAATGATAAGATGGATGGAAGCTGGAAGCCACGAGGTGTTTGTGATCCAGGCCGAGCAGGCAGACAGGCTGAGAGACAAGTGGTGCAGCAGAGAGGAGAAGAATCTTCAACACAGAAGAAACAGGATTAATCTAGCCTACAGGCACAAGGAAACACTGGGAAAACTCAGGTAAACTGTATGGAGCAGCCAAGAGAGTGACTACCATTGGTGGTACCAGTGACGCGGACCAGCTGATGAAGTTCAGTGGGGCCATTGAAGACCGACACGGCTGAACCGTGACACAGACACAGCGAAACAGTTGAATCTCCTCACTAACAAGCTGTTGAAACGTTGTGGAACATTGGTATATAATCTTGAACATCAGTTGATCATTAGAATGTTCAACAAAATGAATTAAATGGTTAACTAATTGTTGAATATATAGGTTGTTGAACATATGTAAAGCATAGGTTGAGTGCATAGCTCATGTTCAACTAATTTATTCTGAGAATCGCTGATAATTAGAAGGTTCAACAAATATTACATAGTTTACAAATTGTTTGTTGAATATTTGTGAAACATCTGTAAAGTAGGCTATAGGTTGAGTGCATAGTTAAAGTTCAACTAAATTATTATGAAAAGATGTAGATAGGTTCATGAATTGTCACATAATACTCTATAGATCATCTGTTAAACATCTACAGACGAAGCTGAATTGATGAATTGTTGAATGTCAACTAATAAGCTGTTGAAACGTTACTCTGTAGGCGGACTATCCAAGTAAAGTGTTACCGTCCGTAGTCGCCACTATGATCCATGTACACAACAATGGATAAAATAAATAAATAACATACTGGATGGCTATTTATAGTTCCGTCTGACTGATTGAGAGTCCAGAGTGCCGTTCCCATTTGTCCCAATTCCCAGGCTCATTTTGCCACATGAGGCTTTCAGTACCAAGAGGCGAAATGAAAGATGGACTTTCTTATGCAAATACAGACACACGGTCAGACAGCAGGCGCTTTATCAGCAGGCTCATGCAATAACAAGGCTCTGTCATTGTGCGGCCCACTAAATGTGGACTTCTGAAAGATCAAAGAGCCTCGCTGCTCCAATTTGAGTGCACTTGGGTGGAAAAATGGTCTTTTGGGTCGCTACAAACTCGACATGTGTTCGCTTTCTGCAGATGGTTTTGAGGCAGTTTGCTCTAAATCAAACAGTCTGGAGTTTGTACACAGGAGATGCTCGCTGCTGTTTTCTCATCCAGGAAGTGCTACTGTAGTCCTATTTGAGCTGAGATATTGAGAGTTCTTTGTATAGCCTTGGTCCTTTTTTGTTTTGTTGTTGTTGTTTTTTTGCTGTTTTGCTCATCTCCAGCTATTGATAACATTTATAAAATAACCATTTCATAGTTAAAAGCTGCGCTTTGCATTTTGGTGCCCCAAGTGTCAGCGAGAGAGAACATTTTAAGTACTTCATTACCCATAAATCCTTTAAGGTGACATCAGTTATCTGCATGTCTTCTTCTTAGGATGTCGTGCGGATGGAGGAGGTGAAGAGCTTCAGCCATCGCTGGTGAGTCCACTTGAGTTTTTATTCGTCAGTTCGCGTGTGCCGCAAAGGTCACTGTATTACCTGACACCTGGAATTCATTTTGGCAAATTTCAAGTCCCTTGGTGTGACGGTACCCTTTTTCATTTTCCAACGCCACCAGGTGGAGCCACCGCCCACCACGGCTCGAGCTCGAGGTCGCCCGCAACCAACCTTGGGGGCGTGACACTGTTTCCTGGTTGGAAAGGGCACTGTGTTTCCTGGTTATGTTTAGGCAAGTCAGCTGGATTTGCAAGATCACCATCCCATCTTGCCGTGCTCCAAGCTGTGGTTTAACTCCGTCCCAGCAGTGGGCCGGACCAATCAGCGACCAGAGGCAACTATGGGCGGGATCTAGGTGTGACGACAGCGAGAAGCGAGCCGTGATAGATGGTGATAGACAGATGGTTCATCAAATCACCTGTCAGGTATTGAACGCGCGCCTGCTGATTTCCAAAGACGACATCCCAGTTCTGTGTAACAAACCATCTGGCAACATCGGATTAGGACTATCCTGCCTGTCCAAAGATGACGAAAAAAGGGTAGTGACACCATAGGACCTGAGAAATAGTCAACAGAGGATGCGAATTAGACCGGGCTGGATGCCCCAATTGCAGCTCCAATTTGGGATTTAGGCTCATAAGGAAGTTTTATTTATTTATTTATTTATTTATTTATTTATTTATTTATTTATTTATTTATTTATTTATCAATCAAAATCATTAGCTGCTTAGTTTACTCAAGAAATGGGTAACACTTCATAATACTGTAACACAAAAAATGGGTAGTTACTGAGGAACGAGTAAGGAACAAACCATTAGTTCATGAATAGTTAATGATTAGTTAATGAGTAGTTGATAGGTAGTTCCTTAATGGTAGTTACTTAAGAACTGACCATTAGTTACCATGTTAACGAACCAGTAAGTAATGATTACTTCCCTAATTTTTTTTTTTTTTATATGTTTTCATTCACTAGTTCATTAATAGTTAATGGGTAGTTCCTTAAATATCCTTAATGGTAGTTACTTAAGAACTGACCATTAGTTCCCATGGTAGTTACTAAAGAACTGACCATTAGTTACCATGTTAACGAACCAGTAAGTAATGATTACTTCCCTAAAAAATTTTTTTTTAATATTTCACTAGTTCATGAACAGGTAGTTCCTTAAGAACTGACTATTAGTTACCATGTTCGTGAGCATGACTCCACCAAATACTTACCAGTTGTTCATGAGTACTCATCGTTACTTCATGATTACCTTACCATTACTTACCATGTTAGTGCATCATTACTTCCTGCTTACTTTACCATTAGTTCCCATGTTTGTGCCCCCTCAAGTGAAGCAGTACATCTTACTGAGTAGTTACTAAGGAATACACCATTACTTCCTGCTTACTTTACCATTACTTAACATGTTTGTGCCCCCTCAAGTAAAGCAGTACATCTTCCTGAGTTGTTACTAAGGGATACACCATTACTTCCTGCTTACTTTACCATTAGTTCCCATGTTTGTGCCCCCTCAAGTGAAGCAGTACATCTTACTGAGTAGTTACTAAGGGATACACCATTACTTCCTGCTTACTTTACCATTAGTTCCCATGTTTGTGCCCCCTCAAGTGAAGCAGTACATCTTACTGAGTAGTTACTAAGGAATACACCATTACTTCCTGCTTACTTTACCATTAGTTCCCATGTTTGTGCCCCCTCAAGTGAAGCAGTACATCTTCCTGAGTTGTTCCTAAGGAATATACCATTACTTCCTGCTTACTTTACTAGTGAAGACGAATTTATTCAAGTATGCAAATTAAAAAAGTGTAGCTCCTCCCACTTTAGTAAAGTACCCTACCCCACTTAGGAGATCGAGGTACCCCACTAAAACCACGCCCCCGAGGCTCTACGACCTTCAGGGGCGGAGTTACCTTTTTTGGCTCCACCCACCCCCGCCGGAAGCCAGGGAAAGGGGGCGGAGCCTATTTTTTCACATTCGAACTCCTTGGGGGCGTGGCTACAGTTCTAGCCTACTTTGGTTAGGCCACGCCCACCGGAAGTTTTTTACTAAGTGTTTGAGCCAAGAACTAGTGAAATATTAAAAAAAAAAATTTTTAGGGAAGTAATCATTACTTACTGGTTCGTTAACATGGTAACTAATGGTCAGTTCTTAAGTAACTACCATTAAGGAACTACCTATCAACTACTCATTAACTAATCATTAACTATTCATGAACTAATGGTTCGTTCCTTACTCGTTCCTCAGTAACTACCCATTTTACTACCCTAAATTTTTTTTTTTTTAATATTTCACTAGTTCTTGGCTCAAACACTTAGTAAAAAAAAAACTTTTTTTGGTAGGGTTTACATATCGCACTTCCGGTGGGCGTGGCCTAACCAAAGTAGGCTAGAACTGTAGCCACGCCCCCAAGGAGTTTGAATGTGAAAAAATAGGCTCCGCCCCCTTTCCCTGGCTTCCGGCGGGGGTGGGTGGAGCCAAAAAAGGTAACTCCGCCCCTGAAGGTCGTAGAGCCTCGGGGGCGTGGTTTTAGTGGGGTACCTCGATCTCCTAAGTGGGGTAGGGTACTTTACTAAAGTGGGAGGAGCTACACTTTTTTAATTTGCATACTTGAATAAATTCGTCTTCACTAGTAAAGTAAGCAGGAAGTAATGGTATATTCCTTAGGAACAACTCAGGAAGATGTACTGCTTCACTTGAGGGGGCACAAACATGGGAACTAATGGTAAAGTAAGCAGGAAGTAATGGTGTATTCCTTAGTAACTACTCAGTAAGATGTACTGCTTCACTTGAGGGGGCACAAACATGGGAACTAATGGTAAAGTAAGCAGGAAGTAATGGTGTATCCCTTAGTAACTACTCAGTAAGATGTACTGCTTCACTTGAGGGGGCACAAACATGGGAACTAATGGTAAAGTAAGCAGGAAGTAATGGTGTATCCCTTAGTAACAACTCAGGAAGATGTACTGCTTTACTTGAGGGGGCACAAACATGTTAAGTAATGGTAAAGTAAGCAGGAAGTAATGGTGTATTCCTTAGTAACTACTCAGTAAGATGTACTGCTTCACTTGAGGGGGCACAAACATGGGAACTAATGGTAAAGTAAGCAGGAAGTAATGATGCACTAACATGGTAAGTAATGGTAAGGTAATCATGAAGTAACGATGAGTACTCATGAACAACTGGTAAGTATTTGGTGGAGTCATGCTCACGAACATGGTAACTAATAGTCAGTTCTTAAGGAACTACCTGTTCATGAACTAGTGAAATATTAAAAAAAAATTTTTTAGGGAAGTAATCATTACTTACTGGTTCGTTAACATGGTAACTAATGGTCAGTTCTTTAGTAACTACCATGGGAACTAATGGTCAGTTCTTAAGTAACTACCATTAAGGATCTTTAAGGAACTACCCATTAACTATTAATGAACTAGTGAATGAAAACATATAAAAAAAAAAAAATTAGGGAAGTAATCATTACTTACTGGTTCGTTAACATGGTAACTAATGGTCAGTTCTTAAGTAACTACCATTAAGGAACTACCTATCAACTACTCATTAACTAATCATTAACTATTCATGAACTAATGGTTCGTTCCTTACTCGTTCCTCAGTAACTACCCATTTTTTGTGTTACAGTATTATGAAGTGTTACCAAGAAATGATGTGATGGTCAAAATGTATGTTGTGTCTGTGTATGCTGTTTCCTCATTCTTCGCTATGTGTGTCTAAAGTGTGTCTTTCTCAGTCTGTATGTGTGTGTGTGTGTGTGTCTGTGTGTTTGTGTGTGTGTGTGTGTGTGTGTGTGTGTGTGTGTGTGTGTGTGTGTGTGTGTGTGCATCATCCATGTGTGTGTCCATGTGCGAGTATGTGTTTACACACGTGCACGTCGATATGTGTGTCTGTTTGTGTGTGTCTTTGTGTGCATTTTCTTTTTCTTGTGTGTGTGTGTGTGTGTGTGTGTGTGTGTGTGTGTGTGTGTGTGTGTGTGTGTGTGTTTGCCCACCCCGCGCGTGCCCACCTGTGTGTAAAGAAAGCGTGCGTGCGTGCGCGCGTGTGTTTGTTTGAAAAACGGAGGCCACTGTGGGGGCGCGCGGGTGGTTTGATGGGGTAAAACGCAGAGGTCAGCTATCACTTTGAAACATGCTGGTCCTTATCTCTGTCATGAGGCCTAATAGAGTAATGAATCAACATAAAGCCTGGGCCTCTCCTGAATGGACCGCTGCCTCCTCCTCCGCCACCACCAACACTCGTGCTTTACTTTGACTACACTTACTGCCGCTGTAAGCATCTTTTGGCCTCCATCGTTGTTTACGGGCGGGTCTCAGAAGTGCCTGAATTTGCGGCCGGTGTCAGAGAGGAGTATTCACACATGGGCAGCCTCAGCGCCTCATCTTACACCCAGCTACTATGAGAGAGCCCGGGCCGCAGATGGATGGCGTGGAGGATCTTTCTCAAGGCATGGTGGGGGGGGGGGTTCAAATATATTTGCGATCACCTCATGATCTCATCTCACGGCTTGTCGCGAATCACTGCCCGCGTTCATTATGAACTTTGCGAGTTCTCGCAACAACGGGGGGGGGGGGGGGGGGGGGAGACATGATTCACAGCACGGGAGCAACCCGCAGCCCAGAAAGGAACGTATTAAAAGGAGGATAGATGACAAATTGGTTTGGTCGATGCAGCCTCAAACGGCGGAGAGACTATAGACGGCATTGTGTCGGCTGCTCAAAGCTGTCGATAGCTGCTTTTTCTCCTTTCAACGCCAAGAGCATTTCCTCTTCATCGTGTCATGTTCCAGTGAATATGTGTCTCACAATAGCATTCATTTGCCCATCTATTATGATAATCGCTGCGCTCCATGTAGGTCGACTGCGTATTAATTCTTCCTGCACCAGTTGTCCCGTTTGGAGTATTTGCAGCATTACAGCGACGGCCATCAGCATTATTGTCTTTATATAATCCAGGGTTGTTGCTGCTGGACATGGATTGTTTTCTGTGAGTTTTTAGCTCTCGCTCCACTCGTACAACAGATATTAGTCGTGCGGTAACACTTGATTTGGGACGTCCAGTGACAAAAATGTATCAACAGCAGCCTACAGCCTAACTCTAAGCCCATTTTAAACCTAACCCCACCCCGCAGATGAACCCAAAACCCACATATTGGATACTTTTTTGTTCTATTGTATCACCTGAAACCTGTAGATGCTGTAGTAGTGACACATTATAGCCACCTGATGGTAAGCTGAGCAGTATCCAAATGTGAAAAACGCTATAGTACTAATTAATCCCTGCGTCAGCAGCAGCTACTATCAATGTGCTGCTGAACAAGACATTTGACTCCCTGGTCGCTCCAGTGAAGCTTCTCCTTCCCATCCAATAGTAGCGGACAGGTACCATGTGAACCTAACGCCATTTTGACAGGGTTGGGGAGTAACGGATTACATGTAACGCCGTTACGTAATCTGATTACAAAAAAAACGGTAACTGTAATCCAGTGATGGGCAAGCTACTTGGAAAATGTAGTAAGCTAAGCTATCAGTTACTCTCGATTAAATATAGCTAAACTACATTGAAGCTATCCCCAGAGAAATGTAGCAAGCTAAGCTACGAGCAACATGGCAAAAGCAGCTTGCTACATCAAAGCTACTTTTTTTCTCACATTGAATCAACTTCATGTGAAAGAACAACTTTCCACCAAACAAATAGACAGGCAAAAGAAAATCTCATTTTGATTGTTTATTATATTATAAAACACACTGAAAATCTCACTGGCACGATATTCAAAAACAGACAATAAAACCTGAACGTCTTCATCACTGCCAGTGGCTCCCTCTGGCTCTGCCATCTTTCAAAGTTCGTTGCTGATGTGACTTCGCCAGCACATGACATATTTTGCCCTACCCAGTCTTCATTGCCTAAACCCAACCCAATCAGAGGCAGAGTAGTGCCGGGTCTTGCTGCAAGAGAGGCAAGGATGCTAAAAAGCAAGGATGAGACAACAACACTTGTCTGTCATAATGGAACTGGAAGTGCTTTATTGGCTACACAGGCACACTTGACATATGCAATGTCTCCTCCTGTTTAATCCAAACCACAGCAGAAATCTCCACTGCGTGCTTTGCTCATGGATTTTCTCTGGCGAGTAGCTTGTAGCTTTTGCAGGAAGCTACAAGCTACTTGGGTCTATAAATAGCTTAGCTACTGAAAAAGCTACTTGGTTCAAAAGTAGTGAAGCTACCACCAAGCTACTGAGAAATGTAGTTAAGCTATGTAGCTTCGCTACTGCCCAACACTGCTGTAATCTGTCACAGTACATTTTAAGATGTGTAATCTAGATTACAGTAACGGGGGTATAGTAACGGCGTTACAGGCGGGATTACATTCGCCCTTGCCTCTTGATTAATTTTACAAAATAACAACAAAAAACGGTGTAGCCTGTGTGCTGGTGACTGACTGTGACGAGGACGAGCGAGGCGGAGCAACAGCAGCAGCTGCAGGCAGCATCATGATGACAGAGGCACCCGCCTGTGGTGCCTCCTCCCACGAGTGCATTCACCTCATGGAAATATAACAAGCATTTCACTTTTACGTTCGCTCAGTGTTTAGACAGATCAAGCGTCTTCCACATGTGGAAGGCGCTTGTGTGTGGGGCTGTCAGCTGAACCGACACCCGTGCTGACAAACGCTGCTCTCGTCTGCATCATAGACGGTCTGCATGAGGCGAGAGGTTTTTACTTTCACTTTTACACGGCCACATTCCACTGAGTCCGTGTTCGGTCCGTCTGCGCTGCGGTACGGCTTCGGATCCGATACGTTTCCACTCTAATCATTGTGTCAACTCCCACCTACTCCGCTGCGTTGCGTGTCTACTCCGTCCCAGCTCCGACGATCCGGAGCTCTCCGAAGCAGATACGCAAGGCTTCTATTTTTCATGGATGTCGGAGCAAAGCTGCAGCAAGTTGGGTCAGGCGTGGAGTCAACAGGGCAGAAGTGCTTACAGCATTTCACGTCGTGTTTCAAGATTAAAGCAACAAGCTACATCATGAAAAATACCCATAACGTAAATTAAAGTGGTCTTAAAAATAACTCTTGTTGTATTCTCCTTAACTTCATGTTGGTATAAACATTATTATCTGGTTATCAATGGTAAAACATGCTTCATCTAGTTAAATAAGGGTTTTAGCCAGGACTCTTGACCAGGACTCCCTGGAAGAAGAGATCTTGTATCCCAATGGGACATTCCTGGATTAAAAAAAAAAAGTAATCCAAAAGTAACTGAAAGTAATCCCTACTTTACTTTTAAATAGTGGTAATCGGATTACGTTACTAAGTACAATTTTTAACAAGTAACTTTAAGGGATTCCTATTTAAAAGTAACCTACCCAACCCTGCATTTTGATTAAAGGTTTATGTGCTTATATGCTTGACATTTTGTTTCTTTTGATAGGAATCACTCTATATTTTCGGCGGCGTCTGCCTCTGCCCTCAAGGGCCGAACGGATCTCACCCCATGCCAGGAGAACACACTCCATCCGCTTTCCACACATCCTATCTCTCCTTTGCGTGTGATGAGGGCTATCTGAAGCATACATGGCACATGTGCTCTTCTCTTAGCGTCCGGCCATGTTTGATGCCATGGTAGGCGCTGAGCAACTCCTTCCCCCATTCAATCTGCATACATGACGGCGCCTCGCATGTCACAGGCGTGTATCTAAAAGTAGATCTTGGCGCAAATTGCCCATGTTCCCAGCCTTCAAAGAGCATACATTAATCAATTTCCATTTGCCTTTGAAATGCAGCTTCTCTGTGTGAATTCTGCGGCTGCTCATATATGTATTTCCCCCCTCTTCTCTACATCAAAGAGAAATGGTGCCCCCCTGCCTCGTCCACATATCCGACCGGGCCCCTTCTCTTTGGACAATGACGTGGCCTCAGAGCGATATGCTTACCTTTACCCAGAGCCGTGTCGATAGAAGAGTCCCGACATCTCCATTCACTCCAATGGACCAGTTTTTTTACTCTCCAGAGTTCCAGGAAGTAAGGTCCTGGATTAAGCGGCACTGTCGAGTTGCAGGGTTAGGGTTGTCTCTCTCTCTCCCCCGTGCTTTGTCTCTCTCTCTCCCCCATGCGTTGTCTCTCTCTCTCCCCAGTGCCTTGTCTCTCTCTCTCCCCCGTGCCTTGTCTCTCTCTCTCCCCCATGCCTTGTCTCTCTCTCTCTCCCCCATGCGTTGTCTCTCTCTCTCCCCCGTGCCTTGTCTCTCTCTCTCTCTCTCCCGTGCCTTGTCTCTCCCCCGTGCCTTGTCTCTCTCTCCCCCGTGCCTTGTCTCTCTCTCTCCCCCGTGCCTTGTCTCTCTCTCCCGTGCCTTGTCTCTCTCTCTCCCCGTGCCTTGTCTCTCTCTCTCTCCCCCGTGCCTTGTCTCTCTCTCTCTCCCCCGTGCCTTGTCTCTCTCTCTCCCCCGTGCCTTGTCTCTCCCCCATGCCTTGTCTCTCTCTCTCCCCCGTGCCTTGTCTCTCTCCCCCGTGCCTTGTCTCTCTCTCCCCCGTGCCTTGTCTCTCTCTCTCCCCCGTGCCTTGTCTCTCTCTCCCGTGCCTTGTCTCTCTCTCTCTCCCCGTGCCTTGTCTCTCTCTCTCTCCCCCGTGCCTTGTCTCTCTCTCTCTCCCCCGTGCTTTGTCTCTCTCCCCCGTGCCTTGTCTCTCTCTCCCGTGCCTTGTCTCTCTCTCTCCCCGTGCCTTGTCTCTCTCTCCCCCGTGCCTTGTCTCTCTCTCTCCCCCGTGCCTTGTCTCTCTCTCTCTCCCCCGTGCCTTGTCTCTCTCTCTCCCCCCCATGCCTTGTCTCTCTCTCTCCCCCGTGCCTTGTCTCTCTCTCTCTCCCCCGTGCCTTGTCTCTCTCTCTCCCCCCCATGCCTTGTCTCTCTCTCTCCCCCGTGCCTTGTCTCTCTCTCTCTCCCCCGTGCCTTGTCTCTCTCTCTCCCCCCCATGCCTTGTCTCTCTCTCTCCCCCCCATGCCTTGTCTCTCTCTCTCTCCCCCGTGCCTTGTCTCTCTCTCTCCCCCCCATGCCTTGTCTCTCTCTTTCCCCCGTGCCTTGTCTCTCTCTCTCTCCCCCGTGCCTTGTCTCTCTCTCTCTCCCCCGTGCCTTGTCTCTCTCTCTCCCCGCGCGTTGTCTCTCTCTCTCCCCCGTGCCTTGTCTCTCTCTCTCTCCCCCGTGCCTTGTCTCTCTCTCTCTCCCCCTTGCCTTGTCTCTCTCTCTCTCCCCCATGCCTTGTCTCTCTCTCTCCCCCGTGCCTTGTCTCTCTCTCTCTCCCGCGTGCCTTGTCTCTCTCTCTCCCCCGTGCCTTGTCTCTCTCTCTCCCCGTGCCTTGTCTCTCTCTCTCTCCCCCTTGCCTTGTCTCTCTCTCTCTCCCCCGTGCCTTGTCTCTCTCTCTCCCCCGTGCCTTGTCTCTCTCTCTCTCCCCCGTGCCTTGTCTCTCTCTCTCCCCCGTGCCTTGTCTCTCTCTCTCTCCCCCATGCGTTGTCTCTCTCTCTCCCCGTGCCTTGTCTCTCTCTCTCCCCCGTGCCTTGTCTCTCTCTCTCTCTCCCGTGCCTTGTCTCTCTCTCTCTCTCCCGTGCCTTGTCTCTCTCTCTCTCTCCCGTGCCTTGTCTCTCTCTCTCTCTCCCGTGCCTTGTCTCTCTCTCTCTCTCCCGTGCATTGTCTCTCTCTCTCTCTCTCTCCCGTGCCTTGTCTCTCTCTCTCTCTCCCGTGCCTTGTCTCTCTCTCTCCCGTGCCTTGTCTCTCTCTCTCTCCCCTGTGCCTTGTCTCTCTCTTTCTCTCCCGTGCCTTGTCTCTCTCTCTCTCTCCCGTGCCTTGTCTCTCTCTCTCTCTCCCGTGCGTTGTCTCTCTCTCTCCCGTGCCTTGTCTCTCTCTCTCTCTCCCGTGCCTTGTCTCTCTCTCTCTCTCCTGTGCCTTGTCTCTCTCTCTCCCGTGCCTTGTCTCTCTCTCTCTCCCCTGTGCCTTGTCTCTCTCTCTCCCCCATGCCTTGTCTCTCTCTCTCCCGTGCCTTGTCTCTCTCTCTCTCCCCTGTGCCTTGTCTCTCTCTCTCCCCCATGCCTTGTCTCTCTCTCTCCTGTGCCTTGTCTCTCTCTCTCTCCCCTGTGCCTTGTCTCTCTCTCTCCCCCATGCCTTGTCTCTCTCTCCCCTGTGCCTTGTCTCTCTCTCTCCCGTGCCTTGTCTCTCTCTCTCCCCCGTGCCTTGTCTCTCTCTCTCCCCCGTGCCTTGTCTCTCTCTCTCTCCCGTGCCTTGTCTCTCTCTCTCCCCCGTGCCTTGTCTCTCTCTCTCTCCCCTGTGCCTTGTCTCTCTCTCTCCCCCATGCCTTGTCTCTCTCTCCCCTGTGCCTTGTCTCTCTCTCTCCCGTGCCTTGTCTCTCTCTCTCCCCCGTGCCTTGTCTCTCTCTCTCTCCCCTGTGCCTTGTCTCTCTCTCTCCCCCATGCCTTGTCTCTCTCTCTCCTGTGCCTTGTCTCTCTCTCTCTCCCCTGTGCCTTGTCTCTCTCTCTCCCCCATGCCTTGTCTCTCTCTCCCCTGTGCCTTGTCTCTCTCTCTCCCGTGCCTTGTCTCTCTCTCTCCCCCATGCCTTGTCTCTCTCTCCCCTGTGCCTTGTCTCTCTCTCTCCCGTGCCTTGTCTCTCTCTCTCCCCCGTGCCTTGTCTCTCTCTCTCTCCCGTGCCTTGTCTCTCTCTCTCTCCTGTGCCTTGTCTCTCTCTCTCTCCCGTGCCTTGTCTCTCTCTCTCCCCCATGCCTTGTCTCTCTATCCCCTGTGCCTTGTCTCTCTCTCTCCCGTGCCTTGTCTCTCTCTCTCCCCCATGCCTTGTCTCTCTCTCCCCTGTGCCTTGTCTCTCTCTCTCCCGTGCCTTGTCTCTCTCTCTCCCCCTGTGCCTTGTCTCTCTCTCTCCCCCTGTGCCTTGTCTCTCTCTCCCCCGTGCCTTGTCTCTCTCTGTCTCTTTCTCAACTCACCCTCCAAATGCAGTGGTACAACACTCAGCACTTCCTGTTCTATTGAAGAGGATTGGTAGCAGGAGCCGTGCTCGCTCTGTTTGAACACATGCCTATCAGCGTGCTGCTTGGATTGTGGAAGTAAACAATATGATAATACAGTCTGTGAGCCTACCAGCCTCGTTCCCAAGTCAAACAAATCTAATAGAAAAGTATTATTATTATTATTATTAGCCTACAGTATATATTCCCGTGTTTCTACCTCACCTCGCTCTATTGAGAACATGTGATTTGTGATTTCATTCTTGGTCCCCTCCCGGCCACCGTATAGCTCAAGGGAACAGAGATTTGTAAAGGAGGAGACGCAATGTTGTTACAATGACTACCGGCCACCACCAGTAGAGGCTGATGAAGGGTTATTGCACGGTCAAACACCCCACACCTATACCACAGCAGGAAGGCATTATAGTCGGCACCGTTCCCTTAAGTGCATTTCTGTGGGAAGCGTGAAGAAGAGCATGGGGAGGGTGTGATGTGCACTTGTCTGGCATGGCAGCGTGACGCTCAGATTTGTCCTCCGCTCTCGGCTCCGCCGTCTCCGGGAAGCCGCATTACGGCGTCACCACTTAACCCTGATCAAACTTGGCCAATGCCTTTGAGAGAAGGATATAATGCTCCTCATTTTCATCGTTTTGTTTTTCGCCGCTGTGTCTAACTCAGAAGAGAGCACACCACAGCTTTGGCACGCTCGTGTGTACGCCGGCTTCCCTCCGTGCTAGCAGACACCTATAAATCCTTTTACACGCAATCCTGCGTTAAGGCCCCTGGAGGCAGGCTTTGCATTCGAAATGTACAATTAGTTATTCCCGTTTGGGTTGAATGAAACATTTCTGAAACATCGGGGCCTGGGGGCAACATAGAGAGAATGGCGACGACGGCGCGACCCCATACGTTGTTGTACCTCCTCATCTCCCTCGTTGATTGTTCTCTCCGTCTCTGTCTCTCTGTCTCTCGTTTCCCGTCCTGTCTCCCTGGCTGTCACTCTCTCCCCCTTCGTATATCCTGAGATGCACTGTGATTCGTCAGCTCGGGGTGGGGGTGGGGGTGGGTGGTATGATGATGTGCGTCTCGTTATTGCGCTGTCATTCACTGTGGCTGTGTGTTTTGGCAGGAGCATAAACATGCTCTCTGAGCATCCCCCCGGTCAGGGTCGAGGAGGGAGCGGACGAGATGAACCGGTACGCCTCGTGCAATCAGCGGGGCCAGCGGTGCGCTGTAAAGCCAGCTGTTGGGTCGGCTGCCGGGTCGGGGCCGAAAGCCCGCTTGTTGTAGAACCATGCATGCTGCTGACCCCCGGCTGCCGTGGCCCCCTCGCTGTGCGCCCAATCTACAAAGACATTAATACAGCAGAGCCCGGCTGTTAGAGAGAGGGCTTTTTAATCTCGCTAAAGTGTTCTCCTGGCAAATGGAACGCTCCCCCCCCCCCCATGAACTCCCTGTGAAGGATTAAAATGTAGTTCATGGTAAACGGTGAGGTAAAAAGGAATGGGTTTTTAACCCTGCGTTTGGGTTTTCTTTGCTTTTTTTCCCCTGCATCCTCCTGCAAGGATTGAATGCTGTTGGAATGGTTTACTAGTGGGGATAAAGCTGCATCAGAATTCTTCACAGCATCCTGTTTGATGCTAGCGAGCGCATTTTCTGCCAATAGCCGCTCTTCTTCTTCTTCTACGTCAAGGCCAAGAAGAGGCTTTGGGGGAGGAGGTCAGGGCCGCCTGCACATTTCCGACTGGAAGAGGGAGAGTGCAGACCTGTGCCAACAAGGCCGATTGCTTTTCGTGAGGCCCTGTTTGTGAAACGGATCCGCTCCAAAAAATCGAATGGGTTCTTCCTTGGCCCGTGCTACTAACACCCCGTCCACAAAGTTTCATGACAATCAGCCCAGTAGTTTTTTCCGTAATCCTGCTGACAACCAGACAAACAAACAACAAGCAAACAAACAGCACCGATAACCTACTTGGCGGAGGTACCGAGCACAGAATGGAAAACACTGTTGTTTATAGCCTGCTGCTGGCCGAAGAGTTAGGGGGAAGCGGTGGGAATGGCCCACACTGTTCTGCGGTGTCAACCTATATGGGAAGTTATAAC
>NC_139632.1:10285601-10323101 GCF_964638095.1 Poromitra crassiceps | reverse complement strand
GTTACCACAGAAAGGCTCAGGCACCAACAGCTGGCTTTTATCTGTTACAATAGAACACAGTCTGTTACCACAGAAAGGCTCAGGCACCAACAGCTGGCTTTTATCTGTTACAATAGAACACAGTCTGTTTACCACAGAAAGGCCCAGGCACCAACAGCTGGCTTTTATCTGTTACAATAGAACACAGTCTGTTTACCACAGAAAGGCTCAGGCACCAACAGCTGGCTTTTATCTGTTACAATAGAACACAGTCTGTTTACCACAGAAAGGCTCAGGCACCAACAGCTGGCTTTTATATGTTACAATAGAACACAGTCTGTTTACCACAGAAAGGCTCAGGCACCAACAGCTGGCTTTTATCTGTTACAATAGAACACAGTCTGTTTACCACAGAAAGGCTCAGGCACCAACAGCTGGCTTTTATCTGTTACAATAGAACACAGTCTGTTTACCACAGAAAGGCTCAGGCACCAACAGCTGGCTTTTATCCAAAGCAGATCCATGAGTCCACCTATTAGCATTGATGGCCCCAGTGGGAAGGAGACCACTAAGCCAGACACTGTTACTGCCCTGCTGGCTCACTTCATTGAGTTACACAGGTTCACTCATCAACTATCATAACTGCTCATAATAGACTAAATACTAACCTAAGTAGTAAACTGTATCATACTAAATACTATGACTACTGTAAGCAAATACTTTTGCAGAGGGAAGGCCCTATAGGACGAATCAGCGTGACGTCCCTGCCACCCAGAAATGCGTAACCCCGCGGCAATTAACTACCGTAGTATGAGTTGTGCCAAACAAACGTTAATATCTCAAAAAGTATACATCGCATCGCTTATATTTTGACATTCTGAGTGAGAGCAGAATTAGCTCAAGAGTTTGAATAATATATGTATAATATATGCATGTCGTGTTAAAGTTGTGTGAACTGTCGCAGTTTTTAAATTGTAAACACGGTCAGCCGGCTAGTCAGACACTCAAACTCAGGCTCCATAGGGTTCCATTGCCGTTGCCACCCAGTGACGCGGTTTGTTTACCAAAATGCTGCTCGGCTGATCCCTCGTATACTTTCAGCTAAAAAAAGTGACTGTAGCAGAAAGTTTCTTTCAGCATTGTAAGTCTCATGTTGTCCTCGATTTGTGCAAGGACGCCTTCTCCCTTCATGTCGAGCAAAACAAGACACTTTGGGTCGCGTTTAAAAAACGATAATCTAAAATGCTCCATGTTTCATCATTTATCATTAGGGAAAATAAATGACTGTAATGCGCCGCGCACTCCATCTCCGGCACGAGTTAATGAAGTGAAAACTGACTGTTATAATGAAGGTATGATTCTGAAGGGACAATTATGCTATACCTCCATGCTGTGCTAAATACAAATTAATTCTTTATAACTCAGTTAGTCAGTGTGAGACTAAGCCCCCCTGCCGGGATCACAGCATCGTTAAATTCGGTTTTGACAGTCGTTTGACAGGCTTCGCCTATTGTGATTTTCCTAGAAGGAGAGACTGTTACTGTAGGCCTGCGGATGCCATTTCAAAGTCATAAAGTTGTGCTGATTGGAAATGCATGCTGAAGTTCTTTTTTACAAGGGCACTTCTTTTTTTTAAACAGTGAATAGGAAATGAAACAAAGAAACCAAACAAATTGTATGGCAAAAGAGACCAACTTGGTTGAGAATAACAAAACAATGCTATGTAACTACAGTATAAGTGACCATACTATACAGTATTCTTCCCATTAGTATATTGAGGGGGGAGAACCAGAGGGGTAAGTGACATTTGGTGCGAAAATGAGTTATATATCAAATGAAAGCTCTTGCCAAAAGGGCACATGTGAATTCTAAACCATTATTATATTATTATATTTATTGAGTTATTAATCAAAAACCAAAAGACCAAACATTGAACCCTTTTGGCCCTGATGACTTCCTTCCAAAAACAAACAAATAAAAACAAAAAAGATAGACAATTTTTTTTCCAATGAATGTCAAAATTGTTCCTTAAGTAAATTGTATACAGATATATACAGATATAGATAGTATTAACAGATATAAACAGTATTAACAGCTAGGTGAGGTAGCTTAAGTTTGCGGTTTACAGATTATGTACAGGGTCAGGGCGCATCAAAAGTAAGTGAGCTTTTGTGTTGACATGGTTTGCAGATAAGTGACAGTCAGAGTAATAAAATATGTAGGCCTACAGTGATAAGGTGCATGATATCGCAGCAGTAACCAGATAACAGAGTAACACAATATGTAGAGTGGAAAGGTGCCCAATAGTAGCAGCAGAGTAATGCGCTTCAGTAATTGCACATGGGGTTACAGGTATTGACGGGGAAGCATGTTGTGCATTTAGCAGGATTTGAGGGACAGTGAGGTGTCAGACTGTGTGTGTGTGTAAGTATACTTAAGTATAGTATCATTTAGAAACAGCATTAGTGCTCTCGGAAGGAGCGGTAGCAGCCAAAGTAGTGAGAGGTTGCAGGAATTGAATTCCTCCTCCAGAAAGGGAGGCAGATCTGATTAAGGCAGGGGCTTTGGCACGGCGTGTTCTTCTGGTGTTGGGTGGCTGGAGTTTGTTGATTCTCTGCTTCTGCCTCCCCGCTTGACTGCCCTCTCCCCCCTGTTTACTGTCATCATCTGCTGGGCTGGATAATGAGCTGCAGTGTACACACACGCTCACACACCCTCTCCACTGCCTTATCATCTGTTCAGGCCTCAGCTCGCTGCTGTCCGGCAGACACGGGCCTCCACCGCCACTGGAATATAAATAGCTCCAGGCAGCGCCTTATGGGAGGAAATACAGTGGATGGGCAAAAGGCATAGGGACACTTATCTTTTCATGAAGTGCACTGATGAGGTGAATCCAGGTAGAAGCCATTATCCCTCATTGATTCCCCTTATTAAATCCATACCCATTACAAAGGAGGAACCCGTAGATAAAGAGAGGTAGTTAGAGACTAGCAGAAACATGATGTTCTGTATAATATGGAGAGATGTTGATCTAGTTAGTGGCAATCAATCAGAACACCAGGAACTGAATATCGTGGTTCAGGTGTCTCTCTGAACTCGAGTCGAGTATGACTGCGAGTCCTGGACTCGACATTTTCAGGACTCGTGACTCAACTTGGACTGTTGAGCACGAATGACTCGGACATGAGCACTCGTGCATTCAGACTGGGAAGTTGAAGATGAGGGCTTGGACTTGTTCATTAATAGACTGTTTTCCCCCCCACACATGTAAACGTGTTCCGGTTTCTGCCATTGCATTGGTTTACGCCCCTAGGTCTCGAAGTGGTTTTTATTATTAGATTCGATTTTGTTCAGAATTCCATGACTAGCATATTTGTAGGAGAGATAACACAGAATATATGACCAAAATAGTCATTATTCTACATTATCTACTCCTGTTAACTTCTCAGAAATGTAATAAAGGTGAAGTTTATTCGCTTATTTAAAATGCTCATACTTTTTATTCGTCAATTTGATGAGGACCCCTCTTATGGACCCCCCATTGAGAACCACCGACCTAAAGTGATAGCTAGGGGAGGTGGGTTTTTCCTCTCACCTTCCGCCCCCATTCTCCAGATTGACTGTTCTGACAGGTGCTGCTTTTTTTCACAGGATTTGTCGCCCAGAGAGCCGGGACTGACAAGCTCGCGGAGCGCTCACAACACTCGGGACAGCACCGGAGCTGTCAGTCTCCAGGAAGAAAGGCCTCCGACAGCACGACAGCAGGAGCGGCGCGGGGGCACACTCGTACTCTCTGAAAATCTGCATCGTAGTTTACGTCGTTCAGATCTAACCTGCCAAAGGGACAATGTCACCGATGCCGACTAAGTGCAACACTCGATTTTCCTTCGAGATCGAGGAAGCTTCATTGAGGCACATCCATTAAAGTGACATGTCACTTCGCCGAGGATAATTTAGCACTTTATCTCCGCAAGAGTTTTGTGAAAGTGAACCGCGAAAGTGAACCGCGGACAATAGTCGCATCGGGGGACGGCGTTCAGAGTGGGTATTCTGGTCTAAAGTGGCAAGGTTGTGTGTGGGGGGGGGGGTCAGCCCAAAGAATGGTGCTGATTACAGGGGGGGTGGGGCGGGGGAGGGGGGTCAGCCCAAAGAATGGGGCTGATTACAGGTTCCCCGTACTCATTGTTCGCAGAAACCACGGTGATAACAACGCTACAATATGTGCACTCGTTCTACCACAGTGAACAGGAGTGAATTATATATTAAATAATTAATGCATTAAGTAGCATTACAATTCTGTCAACACACTTGTCTTCACATAACACACGGGTGGTATTAATATGAACTCTTCAAGCACTGAGGACTTACAGGAGTTAGAAGAAAATAGTTTTTTCCCTCATCAATATGCAAATATGCAGCAAGGCGCTCCAAATCAGATAAAGTAGGCCTAGTATCCTGTTGCTATCAAGTACTGTTCTTGTCACAGACGGACACATAATATCCCCACCCATCATGTGCGTACCGTGTGTGTGTGTGTGTGTGTGTGTGCCCGCGCGTGTGTGTGTGTGTGTGTGTGCGTGTGTGTGTGTGTGTGAAATGGAAGATTTTGGTTTACAGTGATGCTTAATTTATTGCCTGCAAACCCAAGCCCATATATATATATTTTTGCCAGATTTTAAAATGGAGAATCTTGTAGGCAAGAAGATCTTTCAGATGTTTTTGTCACTCTATAGTGAAATGTAATTATCACCGACAGCGGCCCAGAAGCCTTGCTCGCAACTGCAGATTTGTTTTTTTTCTGATTGCCGAGGCTTATGAGCCCCTGTCAGATTCTCAGATTTGGAAAAGAAGAAGAAGAAGAACAACAACAAAAACATACACGCAGCCGTTTATTCGTTCCATCTTTTGCCAGCTCATTTAGCTGTGGGAGCCACGCAGGCTTCACAGATGCATCTGTCTCCGTCTCGTTCATCCGCCATATGCAGCTCTCTGTCATCTGGGGGCTGCGTTAGACTGTGAGGAGCGCAGCTGAGGGAGTGACTCTTGTGGGCAGCGGTGAGTGAAATGTCCTTCACCACTCACTCTGACAAGCTGTTGGACGCTCGGGGAGCGTGGAGGAGCCGGCGTTGCGGGGTGGACACATCCCCATAATATTACAGGAAGCAGCTCTCTCATGGGATCCGATACTCAGTATTTAGTCGATGATATAGTCCAGAAGAAGAACGTTAAAGGCATGTTGCTCAAATCAAAGAATCCATACATGTATGTGATTTCGGTAGCATTTTACATTACAGCTTGGTAACAACATGGTAATAGGGGGTATTTGGGTAATAATTAGGTAATATCATGTAATTACCAAAGTAATAACCAATAGCTGTGGTAGTTTCTGTGTAACACTGTAACGATGATTCAGGGCAAAACAATTCTAAACTCCCTTTTTCCATTTAATTTTATGATAATATTAGATTAAATGTAGCCTGCATTGTTGACAGTTACTGCCAGCAGCCCATGTTAAGGAGTTGGGGTGGAGGTGGGATTCGATTCACTGATCTCTCACTTATGAAGCTCACATGCTAACCGCAACCCCAAGAGCGCTAGCTCTGGAGGCTCGTCCAGGTATTTACGCAATTATGTGAAAACAGTGAGTTTAGCATTTTGCAGCCCTAATTCATGGTTATTACACAGAAATTACCCCATCTATTACCTGGTTATTACTTTGGTAATTATTTGATATTACCTCATTATTATCCCACTATTACCCCCTTATTACCATGTTGGTACCGAGCTACCTGATTTCTATGGTGTGGGACTGTTGGATGTATTACTCACACAGAAATTCACATATCAAGAATCCACATTTCAAAGCACATCTACTATTTGGACACATTGGTTTACTTCTTTTTTATGTTCTGACATCACATGTGGCAGTTTTTCCTTTTACTTCAGATGTGAACATATCAATTCATAGGTGAAAAGTGTTTTTTAAGATGTGAAGGTTTTTACACATTTCTTCCTGCAATGAGATCACTTAATTTCACATAAAGACACATCAAGAGACAATTCACAATCACAGGTGAAAATGTAATTTTCACAGAAACTCAAAATGTCACACATTCACGTGTAACTCGAATTCACATTATGGCTTTTCACATGTGACTTGAATTCACAAAATTGCCTTGATCTCAGGCCTAAGTAGTAGTGTAGGGTTAGCACCCCTTGAAAACAAAAATAATATTATTTTTTTAGAACTTCCTCAATAGGGCACTTCCGCTTTTTTGAAAAGGGGAAGTGATTTCTTTTTGGGTAAAAATCAATTTCTCAGTACTTCCGCAAAGGGCACTTCTCCATTTTTTAGGGTTAGGGTTAAAAAACACTTTTCTTGTGGAAAGTGGTTATTTCAATAGTTCTGCAAAGTGTACTTCTCCATTTTTTAGGGTTAGGGTTAAAAAACACTTTTCTTGTGGAAAGTGGTTATTTCAATAGTTCTGCAAAGTGTACTTCTCCATTTTTTTGTCTTGTGCTTAAAAAACACTTTTCTTGTGGAAAGTGATTATTTCAAAAGGCCTCCAAAGTGTACTTCTCCATTTTTTGTCTTGTGCTTAAAAAACACTTTTCTTGTGGAAAGTGATTATTTCAAAAGGCCTCCAAAGGCCACTTCCCCATTTTACCCCATAGCACAGCTCACGACAAAATAGCAGCGTTTTTTTTTTGATCTCGGGGGAAATACATTTGAACAATCATTATGCAAACCCAGCTGGATCATTTTACATAGTGGGCAATATCTCTTTTGCTCGCTGTTGTTATGGACGCGACTTGTGAAACACCAGCATTTTCTGTCTCGGCCAAATACATTTGGCCCATTTTAGAGCTACTAAACTAGCCTACAGATTCTTCTATCTCAGGCCCCTCACCAACGACAGATTCCACTGTCTGTTGTTGATGTTTTCTCTGACTCAACCGGCCCCCAGGTTCCCCTTTCCACCCCCTCCCCCACGTGACGTTGTCTATTACCACGGCCGGTGTTCTGTCGATTTCACAATCTCTATCTCACCCAGGCTTCCCCTGCCAGCCCATCCTACCCATCCCCCACATGACATTGTCTATTACCACGGCCGGTGTTCTGTCGATTTCGCAATCACTTCTGTTTTAAATAAACTTGTTTGTTTTTTGACCGTCAGGTGGGGGGCGTACCCGGCAACACGTAACGCCCCTTGAAAGCTACGAATAGCGGCGAGATCAGGTGGGCGTTCCCGGCAACACGTAACACCCCTTGAAAGCTACGAATAGCGGCGAGATCAAGTGGGCGTTCCCAGCAACACGTAACGCCCCTTGAAAGCTATGAATAGCTGCTTGCTCACGTATTTCTCTGACTCACCCATAGAGCCCCCACAGTTTTTTCCTCCCATGCCCCGCTTATATGTATGTACAATACAATGTACAATGTATCCACCATTCAAATATTCCATAATTGCATATTGTGCATGCAAATATTCCATAATTGCATGTTGTACAGGCTATCTTAGTTAGTATAGCCTACTAATGTATAGCAAAGCATTCTGGGTATTCCCAAGGCTATTCTGTAGATTCCCTACGCGCAACACACACACACACACACACACACACACACACCCACCCACCCACCCACCCACCCACTCACACACATATTCACAGCCAACCACAAACACACGCACCCACAAATTCACAGGTAAACATGACACACTGAAACATTCCAGTCAACTTCATCATTCATGTGTGATATTATGTATTTTCCCATGTTTTCCCCACTCCGGATCCAATTGTGACATCACCATGATGTTTTTTTTGATAGGCTATAAGCCTATTAAGCTTTGAATTTGATTAATACAGATTGAGGTTTCAATTTCAGGTTTGAATTGAAAACGATTGAATACAGACTATGGTGTATGACTATGCCGTTTGCCCTGTCTCCCTTATCGCCGTAATGCATTATGGGTAGTCAGATACTACCGGTACTTTGGCTAATGTATCAGCTAACGCTACTTACTTTGCATTACAGTAAAACGCCACTGAATGACCAAATTGATGCATTGATAAAAAGTTAGTTTGTTGTTTATGCGTATGCAATAACGGATGCGTTATTATATTTACTGGAATACATACACACGCCAGCCTATGTGTCCTATCAGAGTTCGTTACGTTATTGTACAGCATTTGGTTCAAACACAGCTGCATCACTATACGTGTGAGCGTAAGTATTAATGGTTTACAACTTGTTTGTGTTGTACAGCATTTGGTTCAAACATATGGCGACATTGAATCAGTGTTAGCTTAGCGCTAGCTAGCTAGCATACACTACGATCTGTAGAATTGGCCTGGTCTTGGTCGATATGACCAAAAATTGATATAACGTTACAGTAGCATGGACCCCTCTCGTTTTTTATTACAGTTGAAGATTTCACAAATCTCAACCACTCTCAATCTTATTACAACCCAGACCCCGGATATCCGTGACCTACGGGTATTATTTCAAAATATGGAATATGGAACGTGAACAAACATCTTAGTTTTATGTATCTGTATTTTATATGATTATTTTAATAGTTACTAACTATATTATTATATAACTAACTAGTCCTCCTCACAGAATTGGTTAATTTACTGTGAGACTTTATGTTTTTGTAGACAAACACAAAGTATATATAATAATGGTATATAATAATAATCTTTGTAATACAATTGTTATAAAATTAAAACGTATAGCACACTTACAATATGTTTGTTGTATGTATTACAACTTAATTCAACTTGTTCTCCCCCCACATCTCCTCTTCTCTCCTCTCCACACCTCACCCCCTCCTATCTCCTCTCCTCTCCTCTCATCTCCTCCCCTCTTCCCTCTCTTCTCCTCTCCTTACAAGCCTATAGATGAGGGATTTCAGACAATGTGTCCATTGTTACAATATGTTTGTTGTATGTATTACAACTTAATTCAACTTTGCAGTGGTTGGGTTAGGGTTAGTGGTCTACCATTAGGGCTAGTGGCCTACCATTAGGGTTAGTGGTTGACATGGACACAACTCGTTGTTGTCCCAGGAAGTAGCTACTATACTGTCTATAGCCAGTAATATGTAATATATTATGTAATGATATTGGCTGGGTTTCCCAAAAGCTTTGTAGCGCTATGAAGCTAATTTAACCCTTGTTAACGCCCCTCAGTGTACAGAATGTCAAGATAACATGTCTCACTTGCTGGGGATGAAGTTTGGAGTGTTTTTTTGCTTGGCGATAATGTGTATGCTTATGAAGATTGGAGTGGTGAGTACAAAGAAAAACTGGTAAAAGAGCTCATCAAAATGGCAGGTCGATCCAAAACATTTACACTTTCCAAATGTTAACTGCATACATAATGTTATGTCTCGAAAGACAAGAGCTATGTAGCCTACTTTAAATCAGATCACTCCGGTGTACAAACATACATTGGTTGTCTAATAAAGTTTTACAAATCAATTAATTTGGTTGTCAACCATCGTTAAACGAAACTTAGTAGTTGTAAACTAAGTAGTTGTATCGATAAAGACTCTAATCGTTAAGCAGTCTCGAAAGTGGGGTCAATATCAATCTAGAATCTAGATTGATTTGATTCACTAATTTGGCGTTCTCTCATGCAAAATATCCAACATCCAATATCCAGAAGTAGTGATTACTACACAGAAGTAACTTTAGTTCCACCATTTGCTATTTGCTTCAAACATAATTTGGATCAGTTGTAACTTTGGCCATTTCTAACAATTTCTAGACAGTGAATTTACACAAGCACTTGAGTGAAATTCATAGTACCTATAGGGACTGTGATTGAATGAACGCAGATTGTCAGATTTGTATACCAAACCCCTATCCTGATGCCTGCAAGGGTCGTCTGTACCACTAATGTCAGCCACTATGTGTTACAATATTGGGCTGGTTTCATAGACCTGGCACAAAAGTACATACATACATGTTAGTTAGTTAGTGATAATAGTCAAACATGGTTTTTCATGTTCTGACTTGGTGAAATGTGTGTTGCATATGTCAGGTGTGCCTGATCACTATTGTTGTGACTGCACATGTTAGTTAGTGATAATAGTCAAACATGGTTTTTCATGTTCTGACTCGGTGAAATGTGTGTTGCATATATACATGTTAGTTTACACATAATAGCCAAACATGGTTTTTCATGTTCTGATGTGCTGAAATGTTTTACACGTCACGTAAAACAGTTTTTAAAACAGTTAATTAGCCTACACAATGTGTTATTTCAGGTTATTGTAAGTTATTGCATAGTTGCAATCTTTCATACTTGCATACTTACAAGTGGGTTGTTTTTAATGGCATGTGATTTGCGGTTCTAATTACCCAATGTGTAAGGTGATTGTCAATTGTCAATTGTAAATTGTCAATTGTGTAAGGTGATTGTGATGTCAGGTGATTGTAAGTGTGTCATACCTACAAGCCTTCATATCAGTTGGCTGTGCCAATGATTTTCTGTACCTCTTGGTGCGTCAGCATTGTCTTTGTCAGGCTTAGAAGCAATGTCTAAACAGTAAACAGTTTATGACAAGTGGTGGCAGCATGCTATGCTACTACACAAGACGTGTTATGGTACATAAATAATATGTAGCGTGTAATAATCTGAAGAACTCTGTCAGAGTTCTACTCTGTCATTATTTTTACATTTGACTTTGAGAACTATAATGAACTGTTAGTCTCTGTACTGATGTACAAAAGTAACAAGATTGAGGTTGTGAAATCTTCAACCGGAATAAAAAACTGGATATAATATAACTGAATCAGTTAGGCCAAACTATTATCAGTCAGGTCGGTAATGACCGGGGGAAATTATATGATTATTGTCCATTGTGTGTATGATACAACTTTGTTTATCATTCTGCCCCTCACACTATACAGTCTGTATTTAACTCAACACACTGTACCTGCCCCTTGACCTCGGAGGGGCTCTTCTGTCAACGGGCCTGAGGCAAGGTGTGGTGATCACAAGCATCGGCATAAATATTGTGACAATGAAATTGGTAAATTGGTTAAGCAAAGCAAGTAATGCTTATGTAATGTAGTTTGTAAGATGTATTTTACAAGATATTTTCTGAGATTTGGTTATATTAACTTATTATTTATATTATTATTCTATTATTATTATTCTAATTATTATTATTCTAATTATTATCTACTATTATTCTAATTATTATTATATTATTATTATTATTAGGGGTTATTAACTATACATATTAAAGTATAGATGATTGTTTTTGCCCACCTTATTTGGTTGCCTTATCAAAACAAATGTACAGCATGTTAAAGTTTTAAATAAAGTCAAGTCAAGTCAAATCCAACAGGTCTTAATGTCAATTAATTTAGCTTTAACGTGTCTTGTGAAACACACACACACACACACACACATTGACCCCTCTCATATATACGTAACTGCCTATAACTGCACATATATTCCTTTCACACACACACACACACACACACACACTTTTCAAAATAGACACTCTTTCATATTGTGATTCATAGTGATTCTTGTTTGTTTTATGTGATCCCGGTTTTTAAGCAAACCGGATCCAGTTTCCTTGTATGTGTACATCCTGTACAAGGCACATCCTGTACAAGGTACATCCTGTACAAGGTACATACTACATTGGACTCAATGATCCACAGATGTATCAAACAAATGTATGTTTTACTGATACAAATGACCAAATTACCACAAATTCAACATGTAATGCCATTTTCTCAATAATTTTGGTCAAAACATTTGGTGTGACCCTGATCAGACTTGGCACATTGGATGTGCCCAAGATCAGTCCTTGTAATGACTTGATCAAAAATATTACAGACAATATATATATATATATATATATAAATAGTAAATATAATTGTATAATATATTCAAAGTATTGTTAATTGTTAATTATTATTATTCAAATACTGAAAATACTGTAAATAGTGTAAATAAACTAAACTAAAACTAAAACTTGGAACTTGTACTGTGTGTTAATTTAATGTGTTTTTGAAACACACAACCACATATAAAATCTCAAGTGAGATTTTGAGAAAGAAAAAAGAGAAAAGAAAAATTCACCCTATGCGCTCGGTGTTACAAAGCGCGGACTTTTGAACCCTAGCGGCTTCCGTTGAGCCGACTCGAACATGACGAGCGTGACGTAACTGTGACGTTGCTTGCTGCCAACCAAAACAGTTGCTCAGGGGAGGAGATGCCGTATTTGATAGGTACACAATGAAGCGAAAGCAAACGACTCAAACGACACTCATTCAGTGTTTTCGTAGGCCTCCCTCCCCTGCTACTGCAGCTGTAGCTGTAGATGGCAATACAGAAAGGACTCCTGAGGACTGTGATGAGGCAGCTGCTATCGCAACATTACCTGATGATATCGACATAATTCAAACCATCCCTAGAAGATGTTTGAAGAAGGCAGCCATCCTGGCCACAATAGATCAAATACAACAAACCTACGGCGAGAAATACGCCATGGACATAACCGCACACATTTTACGGAAGATCGGGAGGGGCGATTTAGCCGAACGTTTAACAGGACCCATTTTTTAAAAAGCCACGCCCTCCATCTTACTTTTTCTTCACATTTGTTCACATTTGTTCACATTTGTTCTCTAACAAATTCCGGTCAGCGCCATTTTTGATGATCTCCTCCCATATCCCTACGCCACGCCCTCCCCTAGACCTAGCTCCTCCTCCTCATCACAACATAAGGATAAAAGAGACGGGTTCAAAAGAGACTCATACCATTTTACACAATAAAAAAAAAAGACAGATATCATCATGGAGACCCCGTCGCCGTCACCATTGTCCTTCATTACAACTCACAGCCACTCTGAATCGGAGGAAGAAGAGTTGAACCGTCTGATGTACGGATGTTCCGCGTCGTCATCACCCTTGTTCTTCATTACCCCACCTACCTCACCTCCTTCCTCACAGGTAGACCTTGAAGAGTTGAACCGTCTGATGTACGGATGTTCCCCGTCGTCGTCACCAATGTTCTTCCCCACCCCACCTAACTCACCGGAAGACCTTCCTTCTCCTCCGAACTCGCCCCTGACTCTGGACCAGCCAGATGGACTGCTCAGTTTTACTTTTCTGAACATTATAAAAGCCTGCACCAGCATGCTACCCCTTCAAGAGTGCAGGATGCTTCGGAAGCTTTTCTGTATGAACTGAGGGAAATATAAATACAAATTCCTTGTATGTAACTTGTATACTGTGCCAATAAAAAATAAAATTGATTCTCATCATAATCTGGTTTTTCCTTAATAATAATAATAATATTGTACAAATGTCTGTTGTAATGAAATAATGAATAACATTATTACATAATATAATCCTAATGTTAATTTAAAATTAAATATTCCTCTAAATATTGCTCCTCTAAATATTGCTCCTCTAATATATAAGTTGCAGACTCTCATTGTTCACCATTGTACGTACACAGCCTCCATTTACCCATGGGAACTGGTCATGGGTTAGGGTTAGAGTCTGGATCAGGGTCAGGGATTTCCAGAGGTTTGGGGTATCGACGGCAAAACAACGCACAAAAAGAGTTATTTCTTTTTATTATCTTTATTGTTTATTTGAACAGGGACCGTATACAATAAAAATATATTGCATATAAAAATATTGCCACCACAGGTGCAAACCTACGTCACCAAATACACCATGGGTATAATCGTACAGTTACGCTGAGCTTCTCCTCCTTGCTCATCGGTCGCCGTCGCCACAGAGCCTGCGTCAGCCTGCGTCAGCTCTTTTCTTTTTCTTTTTTGCTTTTTTTCTCTTTTATTTTTATATTTTCCCCCTCGTAATAGAATTGGTAGTGCCGGTCCTGGGAAAAGTCGACAAAACATCCCAACTCCCAAAGGGATATTGAACAGTCTCCTCGCTCCTCCCTCAGATAACACCCGGTATGGTTCACCTGGTCGGTGAACCGGCCATCCCGATTCAATGCCTCTCGAAGCTTTTCTCCCTTTAGCGCATACACTTGCAGAGTCAGCTTTTCCCGCTGGGACATCTTCCTCAACACCTTGCTGTTTAGCATGTGGCGCCCCTTGTCTTTCCACGTTACATTCACAAAGAATGTGACGTAACTATCCAACGGCTCGTCGGGGTACAGCAGCTTGTCAGAATGCTTTGGTATGTCATCGAACTTAATCAGCTTGATGGTGAGCGTTTCGTCAACATTGACTACACCACAAGGAGCATGTGGCGCTAGCATGCTTCCATCCTCTCTGGTAATCAGAGGATACAACCCAGAGGGATTGGCGCCGACTCTCAGCTGCTGTATCGATTTCTCGATGGTACAGGGTTTTCCGCACGAATGTCCCCACGTAATGACGCTATTCTGCTTCCTAACGTAGAAGCTATGCATGTGGCGTTTTTCATAGTTACATCCGTGTCCTTCCACGCATGCCATGCTTAGTAACGTGCAGAAATCGTATAGGGGCACGGCTACTTATTCACACTCAAACTCCTCCCCCTCAGCCAACGGGCCTCTTCTGTCAACGGGCCCTCCCCCATTTCGAGTAAAATTGACGACAAACATCGGATAATAAGAACAGTAAGAACAGTAAGAACACCGCAAGGCATCAGGTAGCAAGTAATACTCGAGCAAATTATCGTATGTTATCTTATGTTAGTAGACACACGTCACTATATATATATATACCACACATCTAACGTCCATAACATGGTGGACCATTTAACGTATTCAGATTTAACTCTGTATTCAGACCATTGGATTCAGCCCCAGAAAACAGAGTACATTATAGCGTTATAAATATAGTCACGTTATAAACAACTACCCAGCGCTGGGGTTAGATCAAAAATCAAGTTAAATCAATGTAATGCAATGCTGTAATGCAAAGTAAGTAGCGTTAGCCGCTACATTAGGCAAAGTACCGGTAGTATCTGACTACCCATAATGCATTACGGCGATAAGGGAGACAGGGCAAATTCGGAAACTACCCCGGCAGCCGCTAGGGGGAGCATTTCATTCAATTTAATTAATTCAACCCATCAAGCGAAATGAAACAATATCCGGAAGTGAGCTTCATTTTGCTGTGTCAAAGTCAATGAGCTCCTTTTTGGTCCATTAATATATACGTCAATGGACTCCACCAAGCATGGTTAGGTTTTAGGGTTTAGGGTTTAGGGTGGGACAGGATTTTTCAGAGGTTTGATTGTGAGACAGTGTGGGTAAATGCAATTACAATTACACAAACTGCTCGAGAAGAGTTGTTTTCCACGCAAAGTGTACTTTTAAAGTTAAAGTTTGATAGAGACCAGCACAAAATAGCTTGTTTATAATAATAATAATAATAATAATAATAATAATAATAATAATAATAATAAACTTTTATTTGTATAGCACCTTTCATACATAAAATGCAGCCCAAAGCGCTTTACACATGAAGAATAAACAAAGGTAAATCAGTGAAAATCAGGAAAAAACAGTGAAATGTATGTGATGTAAAGTTATGTGACCTCTCTTCTTGGTTTTAGTTAAACTAATTGAACTAATTGAACTAATTGTAGCCTGTCAGTATTACTACTATTACAGTAGTCAGGGTGTTATGAAGAGTTTGATAAGTTGCTTTGATAAGTACTTAGTTTACCACGTGCTATTTGGATAGCCAATTCAGTACCATGTTTCGCCTCTAGGTGTCAGACATAATCACATAGCTAGGAGGGGTTTATATACTTTAAACTTTTTTTCTTTTCTCTTTTTTCTTTCTCAAAATCTCACTTGAGATTTTATATGTGGTTGTGTGTTTCAAAAACACATTCAATTAACACACAGTACAAGTTCCAAGTTTTAGTTTTAGTTTAGTTTATTTACAGTATTTACAGTATTTTCAGGTTTTTGAATAATAATAATTAACAATTAACAATACTTTGAATATATTATACAATTATATTTACTATATATATATATATATATATATTGTCTGTAATATTTTTGATCAAGTCATTACAATGTCTGATCTTGGGCACATCCAATGTGCCAAGTCTGGGTATACGCCAGTGATAACAAGGTCCTCATTACAATGTCTGATCTGGGTCACACCAAATGTTTTGACCAAAATTATTGAGAAAATGGCATTACATGTTGAATTTGTGGTAATTTGGTCATTTGTATCAGTAAAACATACATTTGTTTGATACATCTGTGGATCATTGAGTCCAATGTAGTATGTACCTTGTACAGGATGTGCCTTGTACAGGATGTACACATACAAGGAAACTGGATCCGGTTTGCTTAAAAACCGGGATCACATAAAACAAACAAGAATCACTATGAATCACAATATGAAAGAGTGTCTATTTTGAAAAGTGTGTGTGTGTGTGTGTGTGTGTGAAAGGAATATATGTACAGTTATAGGCAGTTACGTATATATGAGAGGGGTCAATGTGTGGGTGTGTGTGTGTGTTCCAAAAAAAAACATGTTAAAGCTAAATTAATTGACATTAAGACCTGTTGGATTTGACTTGACTTGACTTTATTTAAAACTTTAACATGCTGTACATTTGTTTTGATAAGGCAACCAAATAAGGGGGGGAAAACAATCATCTATACTTTAATATGTATAGCTAATAACCCCTAATAATAATAATAATATAATAATATAATAATAATTAGAATAATAGTAGATAATAATTAGAATAATAATAATTAGAATAATAATAATAGAATAATAATATAAATAATAAGTTAATATAACCAAATCTCAGAAAATATCTTGTAAAATACATCTTACAAACTTCATTGCAAAAGCATTACTTGCTTTGCTTAACCAATTTACCAATTTCATTTACCACAATATTTATGACTTGTGATCACCACACCTTGCCTCAGGCCCGTTGACAGAAGAGCCCCTCCGAGGTCAAGGGGCAGGTACAGTGTGTTGAGTTAAATACAGACTGTATAGTGTGAGGGGCAGAATGATAAACAAAGTTGTATCATACACACAATGGACAATAATCATATAATTTCCCCCGGTCATTACCGACCTGACTGATAATAGTTTGGCCTAACTGATTCAGTTATATTATATCCAGTTTTTTATTCCGGTTGAAGATTTCACAACCTCAATCTTGTTACTTTTGTACATCAGTACAGAGACTAACAGTTCATTATAGTTCTCAAAGTCAAATGTAAAAATAATGACAGAGTAGAACTCTGACAGAGTTCTACAGATTATTACACGCTACATATTATTTATGTACCATAATACGTCTTGTGTAGTAGCATAGCATGCTGCCACCACTTGTCATAAACTGTTTACTGTTTAGACATTGCTTCTAAGCCTGACAAAGACAATGCTGACGCACCAAGAGATACAGAAAATCATTGACACAACCAACTGATATGAAGGCTTGTAGGTATGTATGACACACTTACAATCACCTGACATCACAATCACCTTACACAATTGACAATTTACAATTGACAATTGACAATCACCTTACACATTGGTTAATTAGTACCGCAAATCACATGCCATTAAAAACAACCCACTTGTAAGTATGCAAGTATGAAAGATTGCAACTATGCAATAACTTACAATAACCTGAAATAACACATTGTGTAGGCTAATTAACTGTTTTAAAAACTGTTTTACGTGACGTGTAAAACATTTCAGCACGTCAGAACATGAAAAACCATGTTTGGCTATTATGTGTAACTAACATGTATATATGCAGCACACATTTCACCAAGTCAGAACATGAAAAACCATGTTTGACTATTGTGTGTAACTAACATGTGCAGTCACAACAACAGTGATCAGGCACACCTGACATATGCAACACACATTTCAGCAAGTCAGAACATGAAAAACCATGTTTGACTATTATGACTAACCCATACGGTAGAGGCATATATGGATATGTGCAACACACATATATGTGATGTATGTACTTTTGTGCCAGGTCTATGACACCAGCCCAATATTGTAACACATTTACACATAGTGGCTGACATTAGTGGTACAGACGAACCTTGCAGGCACCAGGATAAGGGTTTGGTAGACAAATCTGACAATCTGCGTTCATTCAATCACAGTCCCTATAGGTACTATGAATTTCACTCAAGTGCTTGTGTAAATTCACTGTCTAGAAATTGTTAGAAATGGTCAAAGTTACAACTGATCCAAATTATGTTTGAAGCAAAGAGCAAATGGTGGAACTAAAGTTACTTCTGTGTAGTAATCACTACTTCTGGATATTGGATGTTGGATATTTTGCATGAGAGAACGCCAAATTAATGAATCAAATCAATCTAGATTCTAGATTGATATTGACCCCACATCTTAGAAAACGCCTAATGTTTGGAAAGTGTAGTGGGAAAGAGTTGTTGTGTTTGATGTGTGTTAACATTTGGAAAGTGTAGTAAGAAAGAGTTGTTGTGTTTGATGTGTGTTAATGTTTGGAAAGTGTAGTAAGAAAGAGTTGTTGTGTTTGATGTGTGTTAATGTTTGGAAAGTGTAGTAAGAAAGAGTTGTTGTGTTTGATGTGTGTTAATGTTTGGAATGTGTAGTAAGAAAAGAGTTGTTGTGTTTGATGTGTGTTAATGTTTGGAAAGTGTAGTGGGAAAGAGTTGTTGTGTTTGATGTGTGTTAATGTTTGGAATGTGTAGTAAGAAAAGAGTTGTTGTGTTTGATGTGTGTTAATGTTTGGAATGTGTAGTAAGAAAAGAGTTGTTGTGTTTGATGTGTGTTAATGTTTGGAAAGTGTAGTGAGAAAAGTTGAATTAAGTTATGTTATTTAGACTAGTGCTATTTTTGTTGACAATATTGTAACAATGGGCACATTGTCTGAAACCCCTCATCTATAGGCTTGTAAGGAGAGGAGAAGAGAGGGGAGAGGTGAGGAGAGGAGAGGAGACGTGAGGTGAGGAGAGGAGAGAAGAGAAGAGAGGAGAGGAGAGGAGGGGAGAGAAGAGGAGAGGAGATAGGAGGGGGTGAGGTGTGGAGAGGAGAGAAGAGAAGAGGAGAGGTGGGGAGAGGAGAGAAGAGGAGAGGAGAGGAGAGGAGGGGGGAGGAGAGGAGAGGAGAGGAGAGGAGAGGGGATGGGAGGGGAGGAGAGGAGAGACCAAGTTGAATTAAGTTGTAATACATACAACAAACATATTGTAAGTGTGATATACATTTTAATTTTATAACAATTGTATTACAAAGATTATTATTATTATATACCATTATTATTATTATTATTATTATTACCTATATATATATATATATACTTGGTGCTTGTCTACAAAACATAAAGTCTCACAGTAAATTAACCAATTCTGTGAGGAGGACTAGTTAGTTATATAATAATATAGTTAGTAACTATTAAAATAATCATATAAAAATACGAGAAATAAAACTAAGATGTTTGTTCACGTTCCATATTCTATATTTTGAAATAATATCCGTAGGTCACGGATATCCGGGGTCTGGGTTGTACCAAGATTGAGAGTGGTTGAGATTTGTGAAATCTTCAACTGTAATAAAAAACGAGAGGGGTCCATGCTACTGTAACGTTATATCAATTTTTGGTCATATCGACCAAGACCAGGCCAATTCTACAGATCGTAGTGTATGCTAGCTAGCTAGCGCTAAGCTAACACTGATTCAATGTCGCCATATGTTTGAACCAAATGCTGTACAACACAAACAAGTTGCAAACCATTAATACTTACGCTCACACGTATAGTGATGCAGCTGTGTTTGAACCAAATGCTGTACAATAACGTAACAAACTCTGATAGGACACATAGGCTGGCGTGTGTATGTATTCCAGTAAATATAATAACGCATCCGTTATTGCATACGCATAAACAACAAACTAACTTTTATCAATGCATCAATTTGGTCATTCAGTGGCGTTTTACTGTAATGCAAAGTAAGTAGCGTTAGCTGATACATTAGCCAAAGTACCGGTAGTATCTGACTACCCATAATGCATTACGGCGATAAGGGAGACAGGGCAAACGGCATAGTCATACACCATAGTCTGTATTCAATCGTTTTCAATTCAAACCTGAAATTGAAACATCAATCTGTATTGATCATATTTAGTTCAAAGCTTAATAGGCTTATAGCCTATCAAAATTATCATGGTGATGTCACAATTGGATCCGGAGTGGGAAAAACATGGGAAAATACATAATATCACACATGAATGATGAAGTTGACTGGAATGTTTACCTGTGAATTTGTGGGTGTGTGTGTTTGTGGCTGGCTGTGAATATGCGTGTGAGTGGGTGGGTGGGTGGGTGTGTGTGTGTGTGTGTGTGTGTGTGTTGCCCGGATGGAATCTACAGAATAGCCTTGGGAATACCCAGAATGCTTTGCTATGCCTAACTTTTATCAATACATTAGTAGGCTATACATTAGTAGGCTATACTAGCTAAGATAGCCTGCTCAACATGCAATTATGGAATATTTGCATGCACAATATGCAATTATGGAATATTTGCATGCACAACATTAGTATAAGATGGCCTTGACAGGCACGCCTAGGATATAAGTGGGGCATGGGAGGAAAAAACTGTGGGGGGCTCTATGGTTGAGTCAGAGAAATACGTGAGCAAGCAGCTATTCATAGCTTTCAAGGGGCGTTACGTGTTGCTGGGAACGCCCACTTGATCTCGCCGCTATTCGTAGCTTTCAAGGGGTGTTACGTGTTGTCGGGTACGCCCACCTGACGGTCAAAAACAAACAAGTTTATTTAAAACGGAAGTGATAAAACGTGGGGGATGGGCTGGCAGGGGAAGCCTGGGTCTCTATGTGTGAGTGAGAGAAATACGTGAGCAAGCAGAGGAATCTGTCATTGGTGGTGGGGCTGAGATAGAGAAACACCAGTGAGATAGAGGAATCTGTAGGCTAGTTTAGTAGCTCTAAAATGGGCCAAATGTATTTGGCCGAGATCAAAAAACTGTAGACAGTGGAAATGGTCAGCGCTGGGTTACATAATGATTGCTCAAATGGGCCAAATGTATTTGCCCCGAGATAAAAAAAAAAACGGTGGTATTTGTCGTGAGCTGTGGTATGGGGGAAAAAGGGGAAGTGGCCTTTGGAGGGCTTTTGAAATAATCACTTTTTCAAAAGAAAAGTGATTTAAAAACAGAAGTACCCCTTTTGCGGAAGAAGTGGAATAAAGCATTTTTTGCGCAAAATGGCTTTAAACACAAGACAAAAAAAATGGAGAAGTGCACTTTGCAGAAGTACTGAGAAATTGATTTTACCCAAAAAGAAACCACTTCCCCTTTTTCAAAAAGCGGAAGTGCCCTTTTTGAGGAAGTTCTAAAAATGGCTTTTATTTTCTTTTTCACTACTCCCCACCCATCACTACTACTGGCCTAGTCCTGTTGATCTGTCATGTTTTGTCTCAGTCTCTCTGTATGTTCTGGTTGGGTGTCTCGGCGTGGGCGTGGTCCCTATACCACCATGCTCCTGGCTCAGCTCGTTCCACACACCTGCTCATCATGTGCAATCAGCGCACCTGTCCCGGATTTATTTAGCCAATCACCACTCCTCTTCCCCCCGTATCAGGAGAGCGCTGCTGAGACAGCCAGTCCTCGCCGGACCGTTGTGCCATCACGGTCTGTGGATGTGCTCAGTCCCAGCTCCTGAAGCTATCTGTTGCCAGCTTAGCCTGCTTAGCTGCCCAGCCTGCCGTTTGCCTGCAACCTTGTGCCTTTCTCCCGTCTCCAGAAACTCCTGTTTGCCTGCCGCCTCGCCTGCTCGCCAAGCTCCACCAGCCAGCGCTCACTCGGGCAATCACCCCCCCTCCCCCCCCCCCCCTCGCAGCCAACCCCTCAGACCTCTCCCTCCAAGACCCCAGAGCTGGAAAGAACTGAAAACACACACAAAAAGGTGTTTGCCAAATGTAACTTGACGGAAAATTATCTTGTACTGCTGTCCATCATTTGAGCCGACACATGTAACGAGAGCCAACTCTCGTTCAGGGAATCCCCTTGCAGCCTGCCCCTCGGACCGCTCTCCACAAGATCCCAGCCCACCTGTCAGCCTTCCTTGTTATTCTCTCTTCATCCTGTTCCCCAAAGCCCGAAAAACCTCTTTCCACCTCCAACCTTTGTAGTCCTGCTTTTGGTGTCGCCTCACCCCTCTCGTTCACTTGTGACTCAAATTCATATTCATTTTCACGGGTGACTCAAATTTAGGGATGAGGATCGAGACCTGGTTCTATGAGGACCCGGTTTCAAACTTGTCAAAACCTGAAAGTGAGGTCTGAGCTCATCGATAGGCTACTAGAATAGGTCCTATAGCGTAACGTTTGTGAGATGAGAGAGTCATGTAATTTAAACCAAATCACTGGTGCAATTGTC
The DNA here is from genome assembly GCF_964638095.1 of Poromitra crassiceps. Classification (NCBI taxonomy): domain Eukaryota; kingdom Metazoa; phylum Chordata; class Actinopteri; order Beryciformes; family Melamphaidae; genus Poromitra; species Poromitra crassiceps. The sequence goes on along the minus strand of NC_139632.1, from coordinate 10,300,719 downwards.
TAATAAACTTTTGAATTCAATTGAATTGTCTGCCAACCGCTCTTAATTTAAACATCCTCGTTCATTTCTCATTTGGTCAATTGGTTGATTGCTAGGATGGCTGAACATGCAAAGTGGTCAAAGGCTTGGCTACATTTAAGCATATTTATTTTATTTATATACAGTATAATTTATTTAGCTCTTTGCTCATTGTTGGAAAAAATTTGTTGACATTTTTTGCTGCCATTCTCCGACATATGTTATGCTGAAGGGGCGCTGTGTATTCCTTTTCAAATAAATGCCCAGCAGCATCAGCAGTCTTTTCTGAAGGCTAGGCAAATTTCACTCACAAATTAAACAGTCACAGACTCACAGTTAGGCAATGAAAGTTCATTCAAGAACACTCAAGTCATAGAATTAACCATTTATTGCATAAATGAATACAATGCATACAACTATGTTTGGCGTTGAAGGCTCCGCTCTTATAATTAATTAAATATTTAATTAAATATTTAATTAATTTAATTCTCCCTGAACTCGGCTCAGCAGCATGCTACGCCGAGCAGGGAGAGCAAGCAAAATCCCCCATGGGAATAAAATATTCCAGATACATTTAAACCATAGAAAGTAAAAGAGGGAGCCTAAAAGCAAGACATGGAAACATGTTCATTTTTTGAGCCATGCAGACCCCAGAGCTACAATACATGATAGCATTTGATCTAAAAGGTGGAGGCTGGGGTGGAGGGGGCAAAGCGTTGCCAGCAGCCGCAACGATCAGCAAGGTGGGGAACAGATCAGTGAGTGAGAGGCTGCCATATTTAAACGGACCGCCTTGATGTGAGAATGACTGTGATTGGAGAAGGGTTAAATGATGAACCAAACAGAGGCTGTCAGCTGGTACAGCTGGGGCGTAGCTTATGACATCATGTCTTGAATGAACTAACGCAGGCTTCATTTCTGTTAAGAATTTACTGTAGTCTCGTCTTTCCACCAAATAATAGAAAAGTATCGATAGTGCGACTCGGATCATTAAGCACTCTTGAAAATGGCATCAATATCAATAAAATTGAATGATCCCTACTCAAATTCAGGCACTTTTCACGTGACTCATATTCACAATTATGGGATTTCGAGTGACTCGAATTCACACTATGGTTTTCACGTGACCTTTTTTCTAAGTGAAAAAATAAAACACTGTGAGTTTGAAAGCATAGTAGCAGCAGTCCAGTGCAAACTACTTCAAAAGAAGACACAAATGTTCTTATCGCACCGCTCAGTCCATTCCAATAATGAAGACTGGAATTGAACAGAACATTCATGCCCAAAGGAAACGTTTGTCAGAGCGGAGAGGAAGTACAGTATGAGCAACACTCGTCTTAATTTTTATGAAATTTTCCACGTTCTAGTTAAAACTGTTAATGGCTGTTCCGTTAATGGGTTTTCCTCAAATGGAAAAACTTTTGAGTTTGCTCAGTCGGGTAGAGGTGAATCTTGGGCCAATCAGTGTTTTCCTCTCGGAGAAGAGATTAAACTGTCTTCTATCAAACTTAAAGCACATCTAAGGCTTTTTCAGAGCGATTGGCACGTCGCTCCACAGGATTTCATCATCGCCCTCGAGGGGAGAAACGGGGCTACAGCCTTCCCTTTTGTCTTCTCTCAGCTCTGGATACCTTATTGCCTCTTTTGGCTGCCCCACAGTGAGTGTGTTTACATGCACATTAAACTATTTTGACTGCCACACAGTGAGTGTGTTTACATGCACATTAAACTCTTTTGACTGCCACACAGTGAGTGTGTTTACATGCACATTAAACTCTTTTGGCTGCCCCACAGTGAGTGTGTTTACATGCACATTAAACTATTTTGACTGCCACACAGTGAGTGTGTTTACATGCACATTAAACTCTTTTGACTGCCACACAGTGAGTGTGTTTACATGCACATTAAACTCTTTTGACTGCCACACAGTGAGTGTGTTTACATGCACACTAAACTCTTTTGACTGCCACACAGTGAGTGTGTTTACATGCACAGTGCACACTAATAAACTATTTTGGCTGCCCCACATTGAGTGTGTTTACATGCACACTAAACTCTTTTGGCTGCCACACAGTGGGTGTGTTTACATGCACACTAAACTCTTTTGGCTGCCACACAGTGAAGTGAGTTCCTGCTACTTACTAAAATGCATGTAAGCACATCAAATCAGATCATTTCCATTGCTTGCTTGTTCGCAGTTATAAGTGTAAACGCACTTGTTTCATTTCAATTTCCTTCAATTTCAGTCAAATTCTGAGGAGTGTTAGGTCGTTATCTTCCACCAAAGAGAGAGAGAAATCTATTGGAACACACGACAGTAATTTACTCATTTCCAGAGAAATTTGCGTCTTTCTCGCGGCGAGTTGAAGCACATCCAGTTCCTACTTGTGTGTGTGAAATGAGTAGTGCTGCTGTCTGTGTGGCTCAGGCTGGGAACAGAGAGGCATTCTTCTCGGAGAGAAGATCTTGTTACACCAGAGGAGGAGCATGTGCTTGGCAGGATGCGAGCTGTGAAAAGACTCCGGCCATCCGCGAGCAACAAGCCCTAGCAACAGCATCCCCCGGGGAGAGGACGTTGGCGGGATAGTGGAACAGAATCAAGTCGCACTGTCCTGATTGCTCAGTGTGATTACATGATGGAGTGTCGACGTCAACACCTGTTGTTGACTGCCTCTTGTTGCACAGCAGGTCCCAGGCAGCAGCGTCGCATCGTTTTGATGTGTGTGTGTGTGTGTGTGTGTGTGTGTGTGTGTGTGTGTGTGTGTGTGTGTATATATATATATATTTCAACAGTATATATTTCAACAGTAGCGAAAACCTCAAAATTAAATATATATATATAATTTTGAGGTTTTCGCTACTGTTGAAATGAGAAACATTTCTGATGAGTTGACCCGAGGACAACACAGGGTTACTGTTAAAGGAATACCTCGACATTTCAAACTTTTAATTTGCTGACATAAGTGATGTGTTTTCCCGTTTGTTTGGAAACTCCAATATGACTAATACAGAAACTTTATTTCAAATGAAATACATTAAAAGTAGCACATTAAGTACTGGAGTGATTGCAGTAGCATTTATGCTAATATGATTAAACGGATAATTCTATTGCTTTAACCCCAATAAAGCCTCATATAGGGATAATCAAATAATACAGTACGCTCACTAATGAGGGCATGTCCGGAAGTACAAAACTGCTGGTGGTGCACTTTCTGATGAACATGTCCTAATCAAATCCAATCGTGCTTAACGATTGATGTAGCATAAGTGATCATAAAACCATAATAGTGTTTGGGCTTGTTGCTTCCTGATTACACCAGTGATGGCCCATGTGCAAAGAAGTTGTCAACTTAAAAGACTGCAAAGTTGCCCTGCGTGCAGCTCTCGGGCATTAAATCCATATTTATGGTGATGTATGCACGGGGGAGACTAATGGATATATAGCAGTGTAGTTTTATGGGTCTCGGTCTCATGTGCTAGACCAAACAAAATGCCCGTGGTATGTAAAAAGAGTGGTGCATATTTGATTTGGTAAGCATTGGGAAACAGGCTGGAAGTTGTGGGGGTTATTAATCACGGGGCTGTATTCTGCGAGTGAGCAATCTTGTGCGGTGTGGCAAGGTGCAGTGCACATTCCATCCCCCTGGAAAGCTATTTATTGGATCAGTTTAATTCTTAAGGGAGCCCCCCTTCCTGTCTGTACAGCCACTCCTTCTGTAGCTTCACACAGTCACAGCTGTTTGTATGTGGAGATATGTTTGTGTGTGTGTGTGTGTGTGTGTGTGTGTGTGTGTGTGTGTGTGTGTGTGTGTGTGTGTGTGTGTGTGTGTGTGTGTGCGCGTGCGCGTGCGTGCGTGCGTGCGTGTGTGTTTTATTGCATGTGCATGTGTGTCCCCTGTGTGCATACAGTACAGTACATCATCCTCGCAGGGGAATGCAGGCATGTCAGAGTTGAAATGCATATTCTTTCCTTTTGCACAGTTTGCATTGCAAAACCAACGCATCCTCATACCATAGCCATTTATTGCCAAATCCAAGATGGGGAAGTTTCATGATGATATATGTTAGTTAAAGATTTTACCCTATTCACCGGAATTTGGGACCCCCTCTCGGGGCGCCATCTTGGATTTGTCAATAAATAATTAACTGATGGTAATTTCACTGATGCGATCGTATTCATTGAGCCATAAAACCCAAGGTTAGACAGACCCCAAAACCACCCTTCTAGGTAGAATAATTGAGATGTAGCCATTTTAAGCTCTTGGCAGCCATCTTGGACCCCATCTTGAAAATGGCCCCTTTCCAGAATTTAGATTTTCCTAGACTTTTAGTATGTTATTTAGTACATGCCCAATGGTGACAGAATCCATTGAAAACCCTTTTGTATCAATTTGTTCAAGGTTAGGTGTTTTTCTTTTCTTTCATACAATGATTGGCCTAAAAAGCCAAAGATGCATCTTAATAAGCCTCTACTCTCAGCCCCCCACCCACACACCCCTTCACATCCACTCTACTAATTCACTCCAGCCATTGAGCCATACCACTGTGAGATGTCAGGGGGGGGGTGTAGTTCTGTCGTGTGGATAGAAGGGATCGAGGGACACGCTCTGAATTGATTTTTTCCCCTTTGTTGCTGAAACAGCGAGCATTTAAGGAAAACAGCATAGAGCTGCAGTGTTGTGTTGTTGTTGTTGTGGTGGTTGTTGTTCTTTTCATTTTTGCCAACACAGATGAACAGAGATATTGAGCGGAAAGGGAATGGCAATTAAGCGTGTCTTTGGGTCTCTATTATGAATTCTGTGTCTTTGAATTTCACCAAACAAGAAAGTCATTGAAAAAGCTGTGATTGTGTATCTATAGTGCCAATATTATAACAGAAAATATATGGAATTCCATTTCGTTTACTGCAAGCTGCTGCGTTGTGTTTTTACCTCTCAGCCAAGATGTGTTGTTGTTTTTTACAATCAACTGTTTTCATTGATTTCCAATGAGTGTACAATCCAGCATGTACAACAAACTAAACATTATGCCAACAACTCCACCCACTCTGGCCTGTGGGCAATACCCACTCCTGTTCAGCTGACAGTCTGGGAGATGTGGATAATGAATCACCAAAAGATAATGCAAACGTAGAGGAAAAAGAGCCGATGGCGTTTTGAGTTATTGTTATCATTGCAAGTTGTTTATTAGGAGTAAGATGCCGGTGTTGCTGAAAGCAGCTGAAACTTAAAATCCCATTCAAAACATTCAAACAGCAAGCCAGAAAGTATTAGCACAAACTAAGCCGTGTTTGTGTAACAGGGAATGGGCATGAGGGAAATAAATCCTATAATAAGAATGCAAAGTGTCTGTGTGTGAGTGTGAGAGTTGGCCCCCCTGGGTGTTAGACCCACACAGTCTGCTCAGCCAGGAAGGATGACATCACTGATGACATCATCACTGATGACATCACTGATGACACCACATCACCATCATTAGGTAATTAGGGCAATCACCTCATTAAAAAATCTGGCTCCGTCCGGTGTGCGGGTGCTCTTTACACTTCCTGAAAGTTGCAGCCCGACCGCACGTAAAACGGCATAGCTGTGGCCGGATAGGATTCACACACACACACACACACACACACACACACACACACACACACACACACACACACACACACACACACACACACACACAAAATATCATTGCCTCCCCCCCCCCTCGCTCTCCTATGACTACAAACAACTGAACATCTAAATCATTGAACACTGTGAAGTGAAATTGATTTGCATCAGGGCATCTAAACAGTCTCTGGAGTCTTTTGTCTTTTTGTATATTAAATTAGGCATCAGTTGGTCAAAGATGTTGACACTGCTAAATACATGTGTAGAATGAATGATGAATGATAATGATGATTATGATTATGGAATGAATTTGCACTAAAAACAAGGAAATCATGGAAAAATTGTCATTGTATGTCTGTATGTTTGAATGTATCTTTATGTATGTTTTTTTTTTATCTTTTGTATGTGGTTTTTGTAGTTTTCTTTTGTTGGAAAATGTGTAATAAAAATTTGATCCAAAAAAAGGTTGAACTTTACTCGTGAAGAAAGTGTTTGTAATGATGGACGACCCAAGTTGATAGGAAGGAACGTTGTGAAGGATGTTATGTGTACGGAACTGATTTTTATTAAGTGATGCAGCAACGCAGTCCAAGATGAATTCCCCCCACAGGGACGTAGTATATCTTACAAACTGAAAACTGCTGACTGCATTTTACTCTTAATTTTGAAATGCTTTGGAGTCAAACGGAGAGATGTGAGCACTGCCTGACACACTGACAAGCAAGTACTGCAATGGTTCAAAGTGTCAGTTTATTCAAGGTCACAAGGCGGAGAACCGTTAGCGAAGTTAGATGGAGCAGTCCAAATTAATGGAAAGTGGTGGGGGTGGGGGTTTCATGAAGCAGCCTATATAAGCAGGAAAACTCACAATATATATATATTTCTCTCTTTCCATTGACATAGAAACCGGTCGATGATGAATGAATCGCGGATCACTGCCTCTGTGTTTGCCTGACTGGGCTTTGTGTCTGGCTTCCAGGTGGAAGTGGCCCAGAGGGAGGGAGGGAGCGAGGGGGGGAGGAGGGGGATAGTGTTTCTGGAGCGCTGCCACCGAGAGCCCCGCCCAGATCCGCCCGCGCTCCCACATCACAGGGGAGGTGGTGCAGGGGTCAGGAAGGGGAGCACTCTCCTGGAATCCCCCATCCTGACCGCTAGCTGCACCACCACCACCACCACCACCACCGGATCAATAATGAACTGAAATAGTTTTGGTTGCTTTAGCAGTTAGCGTGGCTTCAGCCCGCCCGGAGAGCAAGATGGGCTACGTTTGCTCAGCTTTGTTGCACAATCTGATTGGTTTCTGTCTGTGCCAGGTAAGATAAAGTGAGGCCAGAACAGTAAACCAATCCATTTCTGAATAGTAATTCAATCGGGTCCGCTACACTGGCTGTTTAGCCACTGGCCTGTCTCCCGCTGGCATCTCGCCCCAAGGGCTCGACTTCCAGGCACACCATGGGAATCTGCTTTGCTATATACCGAAAGGATTGAAATATGACATTGAGTTATCATACTGTCTTTCAGATTCGATTGGGGAAATCATACAGTATTATGTGATAAAAAAGCAAGTCATGTATTTGACCCCAGAGGATAGCACAAGAATGGGCATGTACTGTATGTATGGATGGATAGGATATGTATGAACACTATTGTTTGTTCTGAGCGCGGATGCAAACGGATCTGAACCACCCAAGCCCCCTGGTACTATGTCCGTGTCGCTCGCAGAGCAGCACATGTTTGAATAGCCTAATACTACAGCATCATGTCCAGAGCGAGCGAGTGGGCGTGTGCTTACAAACGATTTGTTGCACTTTTTACAATAAGCATCGTCAGCATCGACTCTAATGAAGTATAACCAAAGATACTTAACGTTAAAAGTGTCCCTGCCATCTCACTCTGTCACTGCGACTGGTTGTGTGTGTGTGTGTGTGTGTGTGTGTGTGTGTGTGTGTGTGTGTGTGTGTGTGTGTGTGTGTGTGTGTGTGTGTGTGGTGTTTGCAGCGTGTGTGTCTACCCCGAGTACCCCGGCCCCGCCCCTCCAGAAAGGCTCCACTCAGAGAGAAAGAGAGAGAGAACACGAGCGAGACATTTTTCCCGGGTTGGAAAGCACAACAACAAAAAGTATCTATTGCGGAGTTGGTGAGACACTGTGTAGCATACCCCTTACAGAAAAACCACATGAACTTCACATCTGCAAAATGATCACATGTGATCACATGTGCAAAATGACATGATCGCACGTGATCACGTTATTTTGCACATGTGCGATTTCACGTGATCACATGTGAAAACATGTGCTTTGCCCATGGGAAGCGTGTGGTTTTGGAACGTTTTCACATGTGAAATGTGTGAAACCCATGTGATTACATGTGAAACCCATGTAAATGTTGTTTTCCACATGTGGAGAACATGTTGCTATACAACATGTGGCAAAACTTGTTATAACATGTTATAACATGTGATAACATGTTTTCCCACATGTGAAAATGTTCCAAAACCACACGCTTCCCATGGGTTTCACATGTGTTCCACATGTTTTCACATGTGAAATGTAACATGTGTCCACATGTTCATCACATGTGGACACATGTGAACCTCATGTGTTTTTCTACACTGCCCCCGCCTCCCCACACTCTATTCGGCCAAAGCACACGGGAGATCGTGTGTGAAAACAAATGACACGAAACAGTGTCTCTTGTATGAAAGGGGAACGTGCGCACCTGTTTCAGTGGACATAGTCCAGAGTCCATGTCTGAAAGTGCCTTGGCTTATAATGACTTGTATCTGCCTCTAATGGAAACCGTGGAATTCTGTGAAGGGCTGAAAAATCAAAGTTGCACAATAGACAGGAGAGAGCGAGTGAATTAGAGCAGAGATCCAGCAGAGAAATGGAGGGGAATAAATTACCATCCAAAAGCAATCATCCCCTCACTCCACATCTCACACTGCTGCTGTCCTCACTCCACATCTCACACTGCTGCTCCTCTCACTCCACATTTCACTCTGCTGCTGTCCTCACTCCACATCTCACACTGCTGCTGTCCTCACTCCACATCTCACACTGCTGCTCCTCTCACTCCACATTTCACACTGCTGCTGTCCTCACTCCACATCTCACACTGCTGCTGTCCTCACTCCACATCTCACACTGCTGCTCCTCTCACTCCACATCTCACACTGCTGCTCCTCTCACTCCACATTTCACACTGCTGCTCCTCTCACTCCACATCTCACACTGCTGCTCCTCTCACTCCACATCTCACACTGCTGCTGTCCTCACTCCACATCTCACACTGCTGCTGTCCTCACTCCACATCTCACACTGCTGCTCCTCTCACTCCACATCTCACACTGCTGCTGTCCTCACTCCACATCTCACACTGCTGCTGTCCTCACTCCACATCTCACACTGCTGCTGTCCTCACTCCACATCTCACACTGCTGCTGTCCTCACTCCACATCTCACACTGCTGCTGTCCTCACTCCACATCTCACACTGCTGCTCCTCTCACTCCACATCTCACACTGCTGCTGTCCTCACTCCACATCTCACACTGCTGCTCCTCTCACTCCACATCTCACACTGCTGCTGTCCTCACTCCACATCTCACACTGCTGCTCCTCTCACTCCACATCTCACACTGCTGCTGTCCTCACTCCACATCTCACACTGCTGCTGTCCTCACTCCACATCTCACACTGCTGCTCCTCTCACTCCACATCTCACACTGCTGCTGTCCTCACTCCACATCTCACACTGCTGCTGTCCTCACACCACATCTCACACTGCTGCTGTCCTCACTCCACATCTCACACTGCTGCTGTCCTCACTCCACATCTCACACTGCTGCTGTCCTCACTCCACATCTCACACTGCTGCTGTCCTCACACCACATCTCACACTGCTGCTCCTCTCACTCCACATCTCACACTGCTGCTGTCCTCACTCCACATCTCACACTGCTGCTCCTCTCACTCCACATCTCACACTGATGCTCCCCTCACTCCACATCTCACACTGCTGCTCCTCTCACTCCACATTTCACTCTGCTGCTGTCCTCACTCCACATCTCACACTGATGCTGTCCTCACTCCACATCTCACACTGCTGCTCCCCTCACTCCGCATCTCACACTGCTGCTCCCCTCACTCCACATCTCACACTGCTGCTCCTCTCACACCACATCTCACACTGCTGCTCCCCTCACTCCACATCTCACACTGCTGCTCCTCTCACTCCACATCTCACACTGATGCTGTCCTCACTCCACATCTCACACTGCTGCTCCCCTCACTCCGCATCTCACACTGCTGCTCCCCTCACTCCACATCTCACACTGCTGCTCCTCTCACACCACATCTCACACTGCTGCTGTCCTCACTCCACATCTCACACTGCTGCTGTCCTCACTCCACATCTCACACTGCTGCTGTCCTCACTCCACATCTCACACTGCTGCTGTCCTCACTCCACATCTCACACTGATGCTGTCCTCACTCCACATCTCACACTGCTGCTCCTCTCACTCCACATCTCACACTGCTGCTCCTCTCACACCACATCTCACACTGCTGCTGTCCTCACTCCACATCTCACACTGCTGCTGTCCTCACTCCACATCTCACACTGCTGCTGTCCTCACTCCACATCTCACACTGCTGCTGTCCTCACTCCACATCTCACACTGCTGCTCCTCTCACTCCACATCTCACACTGCTGCTCCTCTCACTCCACATCTCACACTGCTGCTGTCCTCACTCCACATCTCACACTGCTGCTGTCCTCACTCCACATCTCACACTGCTGCTCCTCTCACTCCACATCTCACACTGCTGCTGTCCTCACTCCACATCTCACACTGCTGCTCCTCTCACTCCACATCTCACACTGCTGCTGTCCTCACTCCACATCTCACACTGCTGCTGTCCTCACTCCACATCTCACACTGCTGCTGTCCTCACTCCACATCTCACACTGCTGCTGTCCTCACTCCACATCTCACACTGCTGCTGTCCTCACACCACATCTCACACTGCTGCTGTCCTCACTCCACATCTCACACTGCTGCTGTCCTCACTCCACATCTCACACTGCTGCTCCTCTCACTCCACATCTCACACTGCTGCTGTCAGGCCGTACATACAGGATTCTGAGCATGGAGAAAAGCCCACTTTGGCAGAAGTTTTGTCTCTTCTGCCAGAGCTATATTAAATAATCTGCCTCGCTGAGCTTGTATAGAGCCAGACGTATCTTACCTGAGAATGTGATATACTGTACTGTTATGCGATGGGAAGCGGGGGATGATATGTATCTGCATGTAGGCTATCGTATAGGTGTGGCTATCTCTGTTTCTGAGCATGTGCTGACTGTGAAAACACATTTCCTGTGGGACAATAAAGACTATATCTACCTATCTGGACAACAGCGCTGAGCTGGGTGACAGTCACTCTAATGCGTTCTGTCTGTCTGTCTCAAGGCTGTAAGTTTAATGGCTGAGCACAGGACACTAATTCTCCCTGAGTGCTGATTTAGTGGATGAATCACAGGAAGTGGGGAGCCGATGCGGGGTGTTAATAACAGGTTATTAACGTGCGTCAGCACGGACAGTGGGGAGACGTGGAAAACAGAGGCTGCATGTGGACTCTGATCCCACTCACTCAGTCAGACAGACAGACAGACAGACAGGTGTGAGGGGCAATCACATAACCGGAAGAGACAGAAGAGAAAGTCCCACTAAGTCCACATGTATGACTGGCAGCCGGGGTGTTATCATTTGCTGGTCATATCCCAATGTCAGTTGTGTTGGTGTGTATATGTGCATTACCATAGTAACAAATTGAGTGGTTAAGACAAATGTATGGATATGCTGACGAAGCCTTCTAGGCGAAACGTTCATCACCTTGCTTGCCCACAATAAATAAGATATTATTTTCTTAAACTGTGTGTGCCGGGACATCTGTCACCTACTAAGACAAATGTATATCACAGGATGTGTTGTGTTGTACTATAGTAGTATTATTATTATTATTTTGTCTTCCATCGAGGACCACAATGGGGAAAAGTTACTATTGCTAGTGCAAGGCGTGCGTTGGCTCTGTCATTCATGTCTCTGAGAGATTTGCTGTGGGCGAGTGGATGATTTTGGAGGCAACATGTGTGATCCTGGTAGGTTTGTGTTGTTGGAGATGGTCAGCATGGTGTAGAAACAGGGGCAACAGTGCCACGGGGAGTGGTGTAGACAGTAGAGGACCCAATTGCAGGACAACAGCAGGAGGCGGATGATGAGTAAACCCAAAACTGGGTATATTTAATGAAATAACAGGTAACATACAATGACAGGTAACATGGACTTGCTGACGACCAGACAAAGACAAAGACTGAGAGGTGAACAGGAACATAAAGACACAGAGGGAAGTGATTAAACATGGGAAGCAGCTGGGTGATTACTAACAAGACTCAGACTGGAGACTAACATAGATATTCTGGACCTAGACAGTGAAACATGAGGAACCTGAGACATAGGGAAAGTCTGACAAAGTCACAATCGTGACAGCAGGATGGGGTGGATTATGCTTTTGTTAAGTAGCAATTCACTAACACAGACCACACCCTGTTTAAACAAAAAGATAATTTATTGTAAGTGGGTGTTTGGGTGCGAGAACGTGAATGGGGTCGCGGTGCGACAGCGTCTCTTCAGGAGAGTGGTACGGCAGTGACAGGAACCCAGGGGTTGAGACTCAGAGTGGGGGTAGCGTCTTTGGGTGAAGCTCGGTTCTAGAGCGCAGCTCAGCTTCACGGGATGGAGTCCCGGCTCCATCAGCCCCCTGTGGTTCCTGTGAGCAGGGGATAGAGATGCAGGATTATGCGGCCCTGACTAGCATGTCTTTAGCTGTTTGTGGGAGGAAACCGGAGTACCCGGGGAAAACCCACGCAGGCACGGGGAGAACATGCAGACTCCGCCCGTGCTGCCCGTAACGGAGGAAGAAACTTGGGGTTGGGGGGAGGGTCGTGACGACTGAGGCGAATGGGGGGGGAGAGAGAATATGGTCATGTTTATATATGCTACGAGTGATTGAGTTGATAGAACACAGGTGTATTCATCAGTGAAGTGATTGGAGCGCAGGTGAAATAGCTTAGTGCGGCGCAGATAATTACATGGTGTGGTCTTTGTGTTCCTGAACTTCAGTTAGCACACTAACTCCATCAAGAGTTTGCGGATGACATGGACTCTCTGCTGCCATCGTTTATGAATATTAGTGATGTGTTGCTCAAAGCTGCTGTAAGTGAGTCCAAGATATTTGAACTTGTTGAGCTGTTCTGCTCTGGATGGGATTCAGTCCAGCTCTTTCTTGTTACCAGTCCACGTTCAGATGGAGGTCGTTGTCCATTAGCGCTCGGTATCCGGAAATAAGCCAGTACCAACTAGTATCGAAACATCTCCCGTCCAACGATACCAGCATCCAATCCTTTTTGTACAGAGATCTCTGAAAAAATTACTTTGTGTGATTTTGCTCATAGCCAATCACTGCAAACGTTCTTCGATTTAATGTGACGTGTGATTGGCCCACTACCGCAGCAGCTACAACCCATAAACTCGAGCGGGGTGTAGGCTATGTGACTATGGCAGTTCAGCGTGCCGAGATGCCACCAAAATGTTCAGAAGTATGGCTAAAAAAAATTATTGAATGAAGTACTCTGCTGGTATCACTATCACTTCCTGGTATTGGTACTGGTATCATACATTTTTAAACGATACCCAGTATCGTCCATGTGCCATTGTGTGAACAGAGAAATGGACTGTGATACAGTAGGCTGTGTATTCCCACTCTCCGGGATCTTCTCCTCTCATGTCTTCTCCTTCTCGTCCTCCACCCCCCCACCCCCTCCTCCGCTGAGGTTTAGCCCACACAGTCCACCTCTGCGCGGGCTCCTTCACCTTTGCCTCAAACACAAATAAACAGTTGCACTCAAATCCCACTTAAGATTCTGAGCTGCTGCCGCTTATTTTCCAGAGGACGAGATCAACAAAGGCCAAGGGCTGCTCGCAAGGAAGGGGGGCACGGCTGCTGCTCAGAGGGAAGGGGGGCACGGCTGCTGCTCAGAGGGAAGGGGGGCACGGCTGCTGCTCAGAGGGAAGGGGGGCACGGCTGCTGCTCAGAGGGAAGGGGGGGCACGGCTGCTGCTCAGAGGGAAGGGGGGGCACGGCTGCTGCTCAGAGGGAAGGGGGGGCACGGCTGCTGCTCAGAGGGAAGGGGGGCACGGCTGCTGCTCAGAGGGAAGGGGGGGCACGGCTGCTGCTCACAGGGAAGGGGGGCACGGCTGCTGCTCAGAGGGAAGGGGGGGCACGGCTGCTGCTCAGAGGGAAGGGGGGGCACGGCTGCTGCTCACAGGGAAGGGGGGGCACGGCTGCTGCTCAGAGGGAAGGGGGGGCACGGCTGCTGCTCACAGGGAAGGGGGGGCACGGCTGCTGCTCACAGGGAAGGGGGGGCACGGCTGCTGCTTACAGGGAAGGGGGGGCACGGCTGCTGCTCACAGGGAAGGGGGGGCACGGCTGCTGCTCAGAGGGAAGGGGGGGCACGGCTGCTGCTCACAGGGAAGGGGGGCACGGCTGCTGCTCACAGGGAAGGGGGGGCACGGCTGCTGCTTACAGGGAAGGGGGGGCATGGCTGCTGCTCACAGGGAAGGGGGGTCACGGCTGCTGCTTACAGGGAAGGGGGGGCACGGCTGCTGCTCACAGGGAAGGGGGGGCATGGCTGCTGCTCACAGGGAAGGGGGGGCACGGCTGCTGCTTACAGGGAAGGGGGGGCACGGCTGCTGCTCACAGGGAAGGGGGGGCACGGCTGCTGCTCACAGGGAAGGGGGGCACGGCTGCTGCTCACAGGGAAGGGGGGCACGGCTGCTGCTCACAGGGAAGGGGGGCACGGCTGCTGCAACGCGCTGTCTTGAAAACACGCCATTACTAATGCAACGCTAGTAATAAACTCTCCTGACAGATGTCCCTAAAACAGCAAGGACAAGGCACACACACAGGGATAAGTGCTTCTAAAACAGCAAGGACACACACACACACACACACACACACAGGGATAAGTGCTTGTACTGAATAAGAAAAATAGCCCGTGGAGTTGTACAGTAAGTTCAATTCAATGGCTAGCTCTCCTGTTGCTAAAAAGTGAAATAATTGCGGTGCGTTCAGGTAATTAGATTAGGACACGTGCGTGTAAAGCCTTCTTATTCCTTACGGTTACTTAGCGCACGTTCAATCAAGCCCCGCTGCTAATTCACATCTGATGAGTTCATACGAGGCTCGTGCGAGAGCGCAAATTAAATATGTTCATTCCTCACATGGATTCCATGTCATTAGCCTCTTCTTCTGAAGGCTGCTGACCTGTCATTAGCTTCAGAGGGCATGGTGGTGGGCAGCAGTTCAATGTGGCTCTGTTGATGCAAACTGATTTTGTTCCTCGGCTCCACCCTGAAAGACTTGTGTTATGTC
>NC_139632.1:10270601-10280601 GCF_964638095.1 Poromitra crassiceps | reverse complement strand
TGGACCATTATTTTTTAATCTTTACATGCTCCCACTCTTACAGCTTATACAGAAACACAAAATAAATTACGGTATCATAACTATGCAGATGACTCTCAACTATATATATCACTATCTCCTGATGACCTACATCCCATACACTCCCTTACCCAGTGTATCAATTACATAAATTTATGGATGTCAGAAAACTTTTTACAACTAAACAAAGAAAAAACAGAAATACTCATCTTTGGTGCAAAAACTCAGAGACAAAAAATTGCAGCTCATCTCAGCTCTCTGTCTCTGGTGAGCAAAAACGAAGCCAGAAATCTGGGCGTTATTTTAGACAGCAACCTAAATTTTAACAGCCATATTAATCAATTAACAAGATCAGCATTTTATCACTTAAAAAATATCTCAAAACTGAGAGTTTTTTTTATCTAAAAATCTGAAAAGTTAGTTCATGCTTTTATAACAAGTAGACTAGATTATTGTAACGGTCTGTTCACCGGCCTCCCAAACTCAGCTGTGAAGCGACTTCAGCTAATTAAAAATGCAGCTGCACGTGTCCTCACTGGGACCAAACAATTTGAACATATTACATTACACCCGTTCTCAAGTCTCTGCATTGGCTCCCTGTCAAAACCAGAATTGAGTTTAAAATCCTACTACTTGTTTATAAAGCCTTAAATGACCTTGCACCTCAGTACATCAAAGACATGCTAATTACATACAATCCAGCAAGATCTCTCAGATCCTCAGACATCGGCCTTTTAACCATCCCTCGTAGCACATCTAAGGCAGGGGAGGCTGCCTTTTGTATTTATGCCCCAAAGAGATGGAATACCCTGCCTAAGAACCTGAGAGAGGCCCCCACACCTTTAAAAGTAGGTTAAACCCCTTTCTTTTTACAACAATTTATGGTTATTAGATTATTGGTTTCTTGGTGTGTGTGTGTGTGTGTGTGTGTACATTTGTATTTTTCTGTATTTTTGCAATTTTTATATTGACATTGTTTTGTCTTTGTATGTAAAGCACATTGTGTTGCCTTGTGTATGAAATGTGCTATAGAAATAAAGTTTGACTTGACTTGACTTGTAATGTGAACATGGCCCTTAGGCACACCACAACATGGAATCATAGGGCCATTCTCGGCGTGTGTGACATGTTTTCGTATCCTCTAAAGCAGTGGTTCTCAACCTTTTTAAATCAGGTACCACGTCAGAAATGACCACCATATTAAAGTATGAGAGGGAGGGAGCCCCGCGTACCACCAGTGGTACCCGTACCACAGGTTGACAACCACTGCTTTAAAGGCCCTTTTTACATGACTCAAATCGAGGGAAATGGTTTACAGATTGTTATTCTTTCTCTTTGTTTTTCCCAGTTGGGAAATCCTTTCATAACCAGACGCAGAGGAACAAGCGGCCTTGGTGCTGTGGATTGTTTGCTGTGAAAATAGTTGAATAACGGCTGGTTATGCCTTTCTCTCGCTCATACAATCAGGAGAGACTAGTATAAAGGTTCAAAATAACATTATTAATTCAACAAACAGATTAAAGTTTGGCGTATGGCTCCACGATGACGCTCGCAGCGATGATGAGAGGAGCGCATCAGGAATGCATAGAATAGAAATCCCTCTGGAGCCATGATGCCGCTGGCGATGGCAGAGGAGGAGGCGGAGCCAAACAACTGGTAGGCTACACGCAAATGACGGCAACTGCAGAGCAACAACATGTCGGTGAGTATAGCAAAACCACATAGTAAGACACGTGAACTGGAAATACTCACAATCGCTTTAGATGATTGGTTCAGCGGAAAAGTGAGGGAAGGGGATGGCTTGCATGATTGGCTATAATGGGAACGCGTGGATAACTGTGATTGGATAGAGAGAAGTATGAATGAAACCGGGTGTGAGCCAAGTACTCTACCTGTTTGAAATGACATCAAGGCTTCACACAGAGACCAAAACGATCACAGTATTAAATGTGCTGAAAATGTTCCAAAGGTACTGTTTCTGGCCATGGTTTATTAACACTCCCCCCCCCCCCCATGCCTCACTCTGCCTCTGTTCCAGACCCGCCCCCTCTGCTGCGCTGATTGCCTTTTTTTTGTTTATTAAAAAGATCTCCATTAGCTGCCGCCGAGACAACAGCTAGTCTTCCTGGGGTCCAAGACAAAATATACATATTACATGATACACAATCATTAAAATAGGTGCCCTCACCTGGAGCTGGTGACAATCAGGGCTAGCATATAGAAGCCAGGGAGATTTTCCACACGTTGTCCCTTGGCCACTTGACAGCCAGCGTTCTGATTCTTTGTGTGCACATTGAAGCTTTTTTGGGGGGGTCACTGAACTTTCTTCCTGGCCTATTTTTAATTTTGACTGCCACTGCTGGCCATTCTGTTATTAGTCACTTGAACTTGTAACTTTCTTGCTAGCCCAATTACGACTTTTGTTATTGACTACTCAAAATTGTAATTTGCTGGCCCACTTAGTGTTTATCCAAAATGTTTTAAACATATTTCCAGAAACTTTGACTCAACTCAAGTGTGACTTGAGTGAGTTTGACTCACTCGAGTGCTGCGTTCCATAAAACGCTCTAGGCTCTGAGCGTTGTGGTGCCAAAGGCACCTGCCAAAGCGGGGCTCTGATACGTGTTCAGAGTGAGAATGGGCTGTAATATCATGATTAATAATTTCTGGTCTGAAGGGCGTACTGTAACAGTAACACAGAGCATCAATTAAGCGCTGATGTGATCAATTTAAAACACTACCATCACAATAGTGTTCATGTATGTTTTGGCTTAACGAGGCTATGTTACATAATTCAAATGCATACAATTGTGTGGAAATATTTTCCTTTTTCTCGTTTTGGTAAAGTGTACGTTGTTGTTGATTTTTGTCCCAAAATAGCATTTATTATATTGATGCAACACAAACCTATCTTAGCAAAACTCAAACACTACAAAGAAAATATTTAAACATGTCTTTCCGGGGATGTAATGATAAATCAGTGCACAGATACCGAAAGGTAACAAAGGAAATATTTATTTCTTACTGCAATACAAAATGTTCAGCTGACTGAACTGACTGGATTGCAAAATCCAATTAAACAGATCACTGAGTCCTCTTTTATACTCCGACACATGATTGAAGTGTTTTTCCAATTGAGTTTGCACAGGTGAGATATGAGTGAGTCCTAATTGGTAATCAGGGTGTTGCATTTTGAATGCCAGGGTTTTCCATGTGAACAAAGTGTGCTAAATGATGAAATTTGTGTTTAGAGTTGCAAAACATTTGATTTAGAATGATATCTGAGCGAAAACAATGGAACTGTGCGTAGAGTTTAGCAGTTTGGAGTCACATGATGTTGACACATGAGCTTCAAGTTTTCAGAATTGTGAGCATAATAGTTACATTTTTTGTGTACATTATACAATGGAGAAAAACTGTAATGGAAGCCCTGTAGGGATGCTGCATCCCCCCTCCCACTTTTTGTGAGTCAGAGTATTGTCTTTTTGTTTAAGCCAGTTGAGTTTCTTTTTATTTCTAGGCAGCTTGGGGATTAGTTCTTTATTTTGGCCACCCTGATGGCATTTTGAAAGCTTCCTGTATAATTTAACCAGCCTTTGATATAACAAATCCCAGCTTTTGTTCACTTTAACTCATTTTCACTCCTGGACTTAGTTTATGTTACACCTTCATTTGAAGGGATGCAACAGATACACTCACTGAAATCATTCACAAAGTTTTATAGTGAAAGCTTAGATCCTAAAGCAGGCTGCATCTGGGAGGTTGTTGCTAACTTTGGTTGATGATGGATAGTATTTACCGTGTTTTTCAACATGTGCTAATCAAACACGGTTTTAATGATCATTCAAATTTGAAACTCTAATACTAAGCGTCAAGAATTGTATCACAGATAAACCGGTAATCGTTTCATCCCAGCTTCACTATTGAGTCATTGAATTGCATGTGCAAATATTGTTCAATGTGTAAAAGTGATATGGCAACAGTGGTGTTACTGTACGTTATTTGTTGATTCCTTTTCGTAATGGCGCGTAAGCAGTAGGCTACTGTTTTTTCGGCATTCTAATCTGAAGTGTTGGGGGGGTTGAAGACTTCTTTCTGGGCAAACTGTAGAGCAAAGCCACATCATAACACATCGTAAAGATAAGAAATGTACAATATTACATATAACATGAATAATGTGTCTTCCCATGGGCCGTGCAGAGACCCTTAGAGGGGCAGGGGCTCAAACGAAAAAAAAAGAAAAGAAAAAAAGGGCACAACACCGCGGGGCGGTTTCACTGTTGCTGACCCGCCAGTCAGTCGGAGCTCGGCACCTGGGACAGTGGGCAGGATGGCGAAGGCATGGCCCGCCCATCTCTGCCTCTGATTGGCGCAGGAGATGAGGAGAGACACAGGATAGGATAGCCAAGCGAATGTGATTGGATCGACAACGTTTTAAGCTAGGCCAATCAGAGGCAGAGAAGGGCGTGTCATGCCATCGCCATCCTGGGGAAAAAATATTGCGCACGTCGCAGAGACGCAGACGATTACTTAAATTCCGGTTGAAAGGTCAACATGTGTCAACTGTCCGGACATTTTATTTATTGCTAAATGGTTATTTAATGTTATACGTTCTTCTTGAACTTTGAGCCTTCACTGTAAAGGCACTCGGGGGGAAAACGGGCAGGTGCTCGGGCAGTGACGGGCACACCTAGCACCCCCCTCTGCACGTGCCAGAGGAAGGCAATGCCTCGCCAAACGCCTCTGACGTCAACGCTTCTGCCATCGATCCCTCACAGATGCCACTCGACCACGAGAATCACTTGTTATGCATCAAGCCGTGTGCAGAGCTCTCCTCTCTATGTCTGTTACCCCCCAGCATCAAGCCGTGTGCAGAGCTCTCCTCTCCATGTCTGTTACCCCCCCAGCATCAAGCCGTGTGCAGAGCTCTCCTCTCTATGTCTGTTACCCCCCCAGCAGCCGTGTGCAGAGCTCTCCTCTCTATGTCTGTTACCCCCCCAGCATCAAGCCGTGTGCAGAGCTCTCCTCTCTATGTCTGTTACCCCCCAGCATCAAGCCGTGTGCAGAGCTCTCCTCTCTATGTCTGTTACCCCCCAGCATCAAGCCGTGTGCAGAGCTCTCCTCTCTATGTCTGTTACCCCCCAGCATCAAGCCGTGTGCAGAGCTCTCCTCTCTATGTCTGTTACCCCCCCAGCAGCCGTGTGCAGAGCTCTCCTCTCTATGTCTGTTACCCCCCCAGCATCAAGCCGTGTGCAGAGCTCTCCTCTCTATGTCTGTTACCCCCCAGCAGCCGTGTGCAGAGCTCTCCTCTCTATGTCTGTTACCCCCCAGCATCAAGCCGTGTGCAGAGCTCTCCTCTCTATGTCTGTTACCCCCCCAGCATCAAGCCGTGTGCAGAGCTCTCCTCTCTATGTCTGTTACCCCCCCAGCAGCCGTGTGCAGAGCTCTCCTCTCTATGTCTGTTACCCCCCAGCATCAAGCCGTGTGCAGAGCTCTCCTCTCTATGTCTTTTACCCCCCAACATCAAGCCGTGTGCAGAGCTCTCCTCTCTATGTCTGTTACCCCCCAGCATCAAGTCGTGTGCAGAGCTCTCCTCTCTATGTCTGTTACCCCCCAGCAGCCGTGTGCAGAGCTCTCCTCTCTATGTCTGTTACCCCCCAGCATCAAGCCGTGTGCAGAGCTCTCCTCTCTATGTCTGTTACCCCCCAGCAGCCGTGTGCAGAGCTCTCCTCTCTATGTCTGTTACCCCCCAGCATCAAGCCGTGTGCAGAGCTCTCCTCTCTATGTCTGTTACCCCCCAGCAGAGAGCTCTCCTCTCTATGTCTGTTACCCCCCAGCAGGCCGGATGAAAGGTCATAAAAACAGAGTGTACTTTTCAGCGTGGACGGCGAGCGAGCCTCGGCTGCACGGTCGATAAATCTGACAGCCTGGATCATCGGTTTCTGTCCGTCCGTTGTTTTATCCCCGTAAGTGTCTCCGTTGTGCCCCGGCTTCATCTGGACGCTCTATGCAAAATATTGATCCAGGCCTTTCATTGGCCGAGCCTTAAGCTTCACATTACGTTGCGGCACGGGGAAAGTTCTTTAATGCCGCTTTGGAAGCTGTTTTGAGCCGATTTCAGAGATATAGGAAAGGAGGGCTGCGCCTCAGGAGGTAGAGTAGGACGTCCAATCAGAAGGTTGTGAGTTTGATCCCCGGCTCCTCCATGTCCAAGTGTCCTTGGGCAAGATACTGCAACCGAAAATTGCTCCCAGTGGTTATGCGCCGGCACCCTGCGTGGTAGCTTGCTGTCATCGGTGTGTGAATGGGTGAATGTGGGCATGTGTTGTAAAGCACTTTGGATAAAAGCGCTATATAATTGCAGTCCATTTACCATATGCACTTTAATTCTCTGCATTTTGTTCATGTTACAGTGTATTTTCAATGTTGGTGCAGCTCGTCATATCAGCATCTATTCAACATCTTACTATTGACTTCATATTGTCCAAGCTCCCAGCCCTCTCTCTTTCAATTTTCCTCCTTGATCTCTTTCCCCCACTGTCCTCCGAAGGTGGAAACAGGCTCTTTCAGAGACAGTCGGATGTAATTTATTTAGCTTCCCAGAGACGGTGAAGGATACGGGGCAGGTAAAAACTTCCTTGTTCTTTTCAGCCTGCCTTTTGGGCGTGCTGACTGACATATCGATCTGAGCGTGCTCAGATCCGGGCAGAGAGGCGAAGACGTCTGTGTCCGCTCAGCTCGCCGGCCGTGCATCTCCGTTCCCATGGCAACCCAAGGCGTGTTGTCTCCTTTCTCCAAGCAGCCTGCAGCTTTCCATCAGTGGCCGAGGTGTGGTCTCCCTCTCTCTCTCTCTCTCTCTCTCTCTCCTCTCTCTTACTGTCTCTGTCTCTCTCTCATCTCTCTCTCTCCTCTCTCTCTGTCTCTCTCTCTCTCTCTGTGTCTCCGTTGTCTCGCAGCAAAGCACAACAGGGACGCAACTGAGAAACACCACATTGGTAATTTGTCACTTTTGACTGTTAGCAAGACGCACGTTCCATGTTAGGTGGGCAAACACATTCTGGGGGGGGATAGCAGACAAGGTGACACTGCTGACTGGACATCGGCGCGGTGTGTTTGGGTCGAGCTTCTTTTCCACCTCGTTGCAATTTCTGTTAATGCACAAAAAAACGTTTTTCTCTTTTCCTGCTGGTCAGGCACAAAGCGGTTTGTGACAGTATTAGCTCTCTGCCATTTGGCATTTTGCTGCTGACCGCACAAACTCAAAGAATTGCACAAGGAGGGAATTGCCTGACGGTCAGATACTCGATGTTGGGTTCTGTCAATAAAAGCTGAATTCACAACTTGGCCACATTCATCACTGTGTGGTAAATGCGTGTTTAGATAAATGAGATAACCGACCTCCAACGCAGCGCCTCCATTATCTCATTGCTACACAGCACAAAAACAATAGCGGGTTAATGTGACGTGACTGAACAACTTTGGTGGCTATTATTGCAGGGCATAATTAGCTGGCCTCACCTGGGGGCGCGGGGCCCTGTGCATTAATCACACCAAATTGCCTGTCCCATGATGCATTGTTGCCGAGGAGGAACACGGTGGCTATGAGCCTCTGAAAGTTGCGCGTCGTTGTCACTTCGTCCACAATACACAATGGTTTATTGATCTCTCTTGTATTCAGATGTGCAGGAGCACTGACCAGAGGTTGCCAAGATACAAGAGTAAGGGACATGCATACAGCAGGACGAGTAAGCGTTGTTCACACAGGACACAGAACTGAGGCTTGAGGCAGGCTCAAGCTGAGCTGACGCTTAACCGTTCACACAAGAAGCATTCGCTTTTCCTCTCAGCGGCTACTCGGCGCTCCTTGAGCCCGCCCACAACTCCCACTGAGTGCATTTACATGCACACCAATAAACTGATAACTGTGAGTAATCAGTTTATGGCAATAATCTGATTTCTGCGTTTACATGCACTTTAATAATCAGACAATAGGAAAAGCCCGGGTTTACATGATTCAGTCAATTAGTCGGATTTCTCTCCAGAAGGCGGCGGTAATTCAACTTTTTACATGCAACTTCTACATGCGCAGATGTATAAACCCCCAAGAAACCTTATACGCTGTATACATGCACTCAAACGACAGGTTATTGGCCAAAAACCTAGGTATGTTTATCGGTTTATTCACAACCCGATAACGGCCATAAACGGATAAAGCTTAACGGTTTATGCTGTTTACATGACCATTTGAATAATCAGGTAACTCCAGAAATCCGCTAATAAACTGTTTATTGTCTGCATGTAAACACACTCATTGACTTCATGCCTGGCTTGACGTGTCACGCTTGGAAAATAGGACTGAATCCTGAACGATCGCGTGAGCAAGGCTTGAGGGTGACACTCGCGCGGGTGGTGTGAACGGCTTCGCTTGTTAACAAGGACGCCTAAATGAAACTTGTGGGTTCAGCGTAGGTTCAGCGTGGGTTGAGCGTAGGTTGAGCGCTGCTTCGGGCGTATAGTGTGAACGGCCACTAAGGGACATTCACACAGCAGGTTGGAATGTAGAGCTGCTTTGGAGGAAGAAATTATCTCATTGGTTGAGTATGTGGAGGCAAGAACAACAGTTTTTCTAGCTATGTACTCTGTTGACATTACTTTAAATACATTGTCCAGAAAACAATCAACCACTGGAGACCTCTCAAACCCAGAGGTTCGTTGAGATGCTGGGGATTGAACCCAGGACCTTGTACGTGCTGAGCACACGCTTCTACCACTGAGCTACACCCTCAAGGACTGACTTGTATGTCGAACAATTACATGTATTAACATTTTCCATTTAACTAATTGATCTGTTATCCAGAGAGACTTGAACACAACAGTAGACGTTTCAATGTCTTTTGGATATGTTGCCTACCTATTTGTTGAAAAAGTGCATTGATCTGACCTTTGTGTTGGGCTTTAGTCTTTGATGTTGTTTTCCTCTTCACAAAACGAAGGAGTTTATTGACTTTATTCAAGTACACATGAGCAGTTTTGGGGATTGAAAACTGCTAGCTCCATCCACTGCACAGCCTGTAAACCAGTGGAAATGCCGGGGATCGAACCCAGGACCTCGTACATGCAAAGCACACGCTCTACCACTGAGCTACATCCCCTGGTTATATATCATTTGTTAATTATATTTTGACTACATGCTCCTCCTTTGCCATTCAAGTTTGCCAGTTAGCGCTGAAGAGCTGTGGCTCTTTAGTTCCACCATTAAGGTTTAACTCAACCAATGAGATTGCCTCTGAGAAATACTTCCTTAGCTAATGCTCCGATCTGCATTCAGACAGGGCTAGTCAAGGGGAAGGGAAGGCTTCGTTAAGTCTCATCTGGATGTCAGTAACTGTAATGGACTGTGCACACCAGTGGCACTAAAACAGCTGGCCAAGCTTTCACCTACCTTTGCCCTGTAATGATGACATCAGATAGAACTCGAGTCTGAATTGACACCCCCTGCGTATCTTTGCTATTGCGTTGGCATTTCCTGACCACAGCATGCTTTAAAGGGATAGTTCACATTTTCAAAGCCCAGCCCTGTTTGCTACTTACAGTACAATCCATCCTGTTCCTCATAGCAGCTCTGGAAAGTTGGACAAAAACAAATGCAAGGTCAACGGGGTCACGCTCCTCCTGTCTGTACGAGCTGACTGAGGCGCACTCAAATGTCATCTGCAGTCATAGTCGGCCTGGCCATCGGGAGCACCGGGACAAATCCCGGTGGGCTGGTGGGCCGCTTCACCAGGGCAATTTTGTTGTTGTTGTTGTTGTTGTTGTTGTTGTTGTTGTTGTTGTTGTTGTTGGTTGAGGCAGTGAACCCCAGTGGCCCACTTTGGGAATGCACCATCCCCACAGGATTACTCCTGTGGAATGAGTGTAGAAGCTAGTAGAAGTGAGCGACTAAGTTAATAACCATAACAGCACATCATTAAGAAAACTCTCA
>NC_139632.1:10160601-10268101 GCF_964638095.1 Poromitra crassiceps | reverse complement strand
ATGCTGGTTGTTTAGACAACTATGATGTTTGGTTGAGAGAGCCATGCTGGTTGGTTGAGAGAGCTGATTGCTTTAGACAGCCATACTGATTGGTTGAGAGAGCTGATTGGTTTAGAGAGCCATGCTGGTTGGTATCACTTGAGGAGGGCAGTACACTCTGGTGATCCTGACTGGTTATACAGTACTCCAAATTCAAAGATAAGGGCACTTGTAGTCAGTCATTGAGTATTTTGGAAGGTCACAGGATGAATAACAAAAATAATAAATAATAATTTATTTGTAAGTATAGAATTATATTTTGGCAGGCTCCACATCCAGTGAGAAAACAGAAAAGCAAGAAAATAAATTTCAACTTTCAAACCGCAGCTCTCTTTGATTTGCAGTCAACGTCAGCAGTCTGGTTGCATCGTTCTCTCTCAATGAACACGAATGACTGATACAGTATCTTGATATTTACAAAATGTTGAGTGCACAATCAAGAATGCATGGTACTTAAACAACTAAGAGGCCTTGTCCATTATAAATGAAAATGTGTTTTCTTTCTTCCTGTATCTGTAGCTATGTCTATCTCCTTTTCCTCTCTTGCTGTTTTCTTTGACAGGAAGGATCCCACACATTCCTGTGATGAGGTGAAATTTGATGCCCGTGACAGACATTGACTTAACTGGATTACTAACCATGGCAAGAGAAAAATGCTCAATACAAGTCTAGGGCATGAAGCCAGTGCAATCATTAATACCCTTAATTGAACCAAATCAATGAGAAGTGGCAGCTACTAGATATTCACATAGAGTAAATTAGACATAATTCAATTGTTCAATTTTGCAGCTAAAAAAGAAGTTTATGCAGCAACCTTCCACACAGTCACGTTAGGCTCTGCATGCATCCAGTATCGAAATAAGTATTTTCGAGCTGCGACGATGGTCAGAGCTCGGCCCCCCTGCCTTGAGATGTGTTGACTCATATTGCGGGGACCTCCAGCTGCTCGGGGGGCACGAGGTGCTCATATACTTGCTCTTTCTCAGCGGGTAGCGCTCAGCTCCCAATGTGAGCCACGGTGGACGACAACATAAAGACAGCATCAAGTCAACAACGCTCCGGCTGCTCAATCAGCCCTTTCTCCCCCCATCCAATCAATGGACTGCTGGCCTTCGGAGAGGCCTGGAAATAGATTGAGGTTTGCTTTGTGTGGCACAACAGGCGAGAGTGCACTTAACTACAGGGAGAAAATGGGTAGCATTTCCATCTCCGTCTCTACAAATGTACACGGAGAGTGGCGTATACTCCGTTTTGGTCACATTTGACCACCATTGAAGGCTTTCAGAGTCCATTCTCCGGGCTTCTCTCTCTCTCTCTTAACTACAGTATAGCACCACGCTTGGAAAATCACAGTTTGAATTTGTCCACATATTTAGAACACAGATTTGTGGTGTTTTTCAGTAGTGCATTGGTTCATGATACAACCAGAGGTGGAAGGACTACTGACAAATCCTACTCAAGTACAAGTATTCTTACTTTAGTGAAAATGGACATAAGTACAAGTAAAAGTACTAGTCCAGGAAATCACTCAAGTAAGAGTAAAAACAAGTACCGTATCCTATTTAAAAGTACTCAAAGTACTCGAGTAAAAGTACATTTGCGTTGGTTAGAGGTTAGATTCTCTGCTTGAACCCGACTCGGCCCGTGGGTGGGTGCCGGAATTTCCCTTCCCCACTTTCCTTTCTGCATACAACACTCCCTGATGTGAGATATAACACATCCAACACGCCTGCGACATCTAAGGCTATTCATACAGGAATCAGTCCAGAATGTTGCCAGAGTATCTTGGAGTTATAACAGGGAGGGGGAAAAAAAATTCTATGAATTCTGAGTAGTATTAGTGTCCTAGTACAAAGTCACAGCTTGGTGTTCTGTAGGTTCACTCATGGCTGTCTTGGAGATTAGCTACATCAGTAAACCTTAGTGCCAAACAAACCCCAACACCATGAAATAGGATTGTTGCAGATAAAAACGGCACACATAACAGTCAGTTCTTCCACTAAAAGAGATGCATGAAACAGAGGCCCATGGAATGAGTAGTAAACACATTTAAGTAAAAAAAAAAACTCATCAATGTCTGAACAATGACAGAAACGTTTGAAAAAATCTCACACATTTGAGTGCTTTAGGAGGTTAGAATAAGCTATAGCCCTACTGCTAGCATGATGTTAGCTGTAAACTGCTGGATGGCACACGTTTGTTCCCACAGCGCTGTGCCAGCAGAAACAGAAACAGAGGTCATGCGTAGCTACAGTAGGGATCGGAAGGTGGTAGAGAGTCTGGATTTGAGGGGTGGGTAGGTGGAGCATTGACTGTAGCTATATGAGATGGGACAGGATATGTGAGCTCTCCAAAAGTGAAGCCAAAACATCTAGCTCACCGCCCTGGTTGTTACGTTACATTTAATCTGTTAAACCAACATTTGTTCCAAACGGAATTAAATCCTAACGTTAATCAAAATGCTACGGAATCATTAGCTAATCACAGAGCTGCAAAGATCAGTTCATCGGATAATTTCCCCGGCATGACGACTTTACGTTGCCCATCTGAGCAGCTCGGAGTCTGCTAGCAGCTGAGAAGACCGACTGGTCCCGGTTTCACAATCTCTGACAATGAAAATCAAATTTCCATTACAGGCATCATTTTGATAATCTGACCTCATAGTGGGAATCTATGGTGACTTTTGACGAGTCAAAAATGATTCAAATGTAAAATGGCATACAGAGCTAGAGCATTGACTGTATATAAATACATTAGTAACATTACTTTGGAGGGCTGGAACCAGCTATGTAAAAAGTTGAGAGGGCGCGGGAACCTGAGGATGCGGTCCCATCCACCGGTCACTACTGCGTAGACTCTGGTCCCAAAATGGCGCCATATCTGGCTTCAATTCTGCATACCGGTAGGAGGTGGAGACAAAAGTGTCCATATTTATAGGTCAATGAGGTGGAGTGGCTATGGGGTTGTGGGTGGTGGGAGGGTGTAAGGATGGGGGGGAGGGAAAAAGGGCCCTAGCTAGGGATGGGAAGGTGGTAGAGTTGGGATATGAGGGGTGGCTATAGGGGGATGTGTTATGTGGGTGGTGGTGGTGGGGGGGGGGGGGGGGTGCAGTGGTGCCATAAAGCTGAATGGCGTCACCACTGCGCTGCATGTGGGCTTAAAGGTTTATTATTTTGACTGTAATTCCACTGCATTCTTACATTTAATCACCGGAATGGTTTGACTTCAACATAATCAATTCTTCCCACACAAAATGTGCAGCATCGCGTGGGGAGTTGACAACGTTCTGGAAAGAAGATAAGGGCCCATCCCGCACAATTGATTGATATTATCTGCTTTGCACACAAAGTCAAGCTCCCCTCAGTTCAATTATAAAAAAAACATCCGAGACTCAGAGTCACCTTCACGAAGAAGTTACCCCTCTCGACACATCGCCGCGAACCGGCGGGGTCGGAAGGGAAATATGAAAAGTTTCTGTCTTGTTTCCCCCCCAGTTTCATAATTGGAAGAAATGGGCTAATTAAAAGAGAGTGCCCATAGTCGATGACGGCCTTCAGATGTTCAATGAAGAGGAAGCGGTATTAGGGCCATAAGGAATGACACAAAGCTGGCTACTCACACATAATTGCTCACCCAGGGAGGATGCAGTGAAGCTGGTGGCCTGACGATCGCCCGTGGTGTCAGATCCTGTCAAGATGATGAAGCTCCTCCGTGCCCCTCGGCCAGACGCGGTGCAAAAGGGACGTCAATTTCAACGTTTGTGCATCTAAAATTGATGGAATATGAGCTGGCGCTGACTTCAGACAAAAAGCCTTCGTTAGATTCCGTTTGCAGAGGCCCTTAACGGGTTGGGGCTCGCCCGGGCTGCAGCCGCCCCTTCTAATTTACGGAGCCAATAAACCCGCGTCTTTGGCGAACGGAGGATTTGTTTTAAACAATCAACTTGTATTTAGAAGCATCTTTTAGCGCTTCATGATTCAGCGCACTTAATCGCTGAAGTGAGACGTAAATCAAGGTGGACCTCGGGCTGTTTAAGCCTGTGAGTGTAACATATTACTTATTGGAAGAAGCAGCCGTATCGCGGAGAGGTTAAGACGACAGAGCGTGGACCACGGCTTTGATTTGTATGCCTTTTTCCACGCTTTGCGATATTCGCCAGGATCTCTCTCTCCCAATCAACAGGGGACTGATTACAGTGCCAGGACACGCTCCTTATTCGGAGTTCTCTGACACGCACGTCATCAGATCGGAGGCTGGCTTCCCCCAGGGGTGCATTAAAATGGGAGAAGTGACAGGAAGATGGACTAGCCAGACCCAGGAATAACCTCCGACGACATGGATTCACGTGTGCTACAGAGGAAGCCGGACACATTTCCTCTGGAGGGGGGGAGAGAGAGAGCGGATTAGACTTTGAGTGATGTCGGAGCGGCCAGATAAATCAAATGTGACTGGGGGAGTCACTCGAACGAGGTGACAAATGACCCCCCCCCCCCCCCCCCCCCCCCGTGACAGGCAGGGCATTATTTTAATCTCCTTTAGTTAATTTATCCAGGACCTGCACACAACCCCCTGGAAATCCCTTCTTATTGTCACTGCAGCAGACTTGCCTGTACTGGGAGAGGCGGAAAAAAGGATTTAAATTGCACAAGAAAGCCTGGAGAAAGGCTGTAGAAAACACCACTGAAGTCACACATGAAGAATCATGAACAGTTGTAATGGCCTAATTGCGCACCGAGGTCCGAGATAGAGCTGTCTCGGGTCAGCCGGTAGACAGGCAGGCGCTTGGGCTGTAGACAGGCAGGCAGTTGGGCTGTAGACAGGCAGGCGCTTGAGCTGTAGACAGGCAGGCAGTTGGGCTGTAGACAGGCAGGTTGTTGTACTGTAGACAGGCAGGCGGTTGCGCTGTAGACAGGCAGGCAGTTGGGCTGTAGACAGGCAGGCACTTGGGCTGTAGACAGGCAGGTTGTTGTACTGTAGACAGGCAGGCGGTTGCGCTGCAGACAGGCAGGCAGTTGGGCTGTAGACAGGCAGGCACTTGGGCTGTAGACAGGCAGGTTGTTGTACTGTAGACAGGCAGGCGGTTGCGCTGTAGACAGGCAGGCGGTTGTTGTGCTGTAGACAGACAGGCAGTTGCGCTGTAGACAGGCAGGCAGTTGTGCTGTAGACAGGCAGGCAGTTGCGCTGTAGACAGGCAGGCAGTTGCGCTGTAGACAGGCGGTTGCACTGTGTTGGGCTTTTTTTGCGCGTGTCCGTGTCCATGTGAGGAGATGCCAGGGGGTCAGTGTGTCCCGGCGTGATTAGAGAGAAAGCCTGGCAGAGAAACATCTGTTTGCCTGGCGGACATGTTGCCTGGCGGACATGTTGTCACCCCATTTAGAGAATCTCCCTCCCTCTCGCTCTCACGCTCATTCTCGCATTTACTTCCGCTCTCTTTCTTGCACTTTCTTCTCATGCGACGCCTTGATAAGGCAACAGTTATTACGCCATCATGTCCACACGATTTTGAGGGTATACAGTTGACGATAAAAAACATGAACGATGGTGATGATGGCGACATTGACGGCGAAGATAATCGCTGCGTTGCGGTACCGTTAAAAGGTTATTCACAGACGAGGCCATGGCACAATGTAATGCATGTTTTATTCAAAGGAGAGAGCCTAATGAGGAAATGGGGCTTATTGCTGGGGGAATAGGCGGTGGTAATTACATTAAAACAGATAACAATTCTTAATGCTTCAAGCTCCACTCTGCTACAATATATTCTTGGCGATAGTATTCCTTGGAGGTAAATGCAAGGCGAGATTTGAAAAAATGCCACATGACTGATGGGGTCATTAGTTCAGCTTTTACCAAGGCAGATAATCTTACTTTAAAATTAGAAATATGATAACACCTGTATTCCATATTCATTCATCTAATAAGGACGAGCGCTCACAATGACACAATGGCGCGGGCCCCATCCGCCCCGGCGAGGCCAAAGCATTTGACTGTCAGATTCCATAATTGCAAAGTGATAACTTGACAGATGGTGTAATTACATGTTAACACAGCCGGTGAAAAAACCATCTGACTATATCTGGCAAGCACACTCACGCCCTCATTCTGAGAGGTGAGTGGCATGAGATGACCCCTGCTCTGCTCAGCTGTTTTGGCAATGGATTTGTATTAAAGTGGGTAACCTGTGAGCAGGGGCGTCATGCAAGCTAAAAATCTGATGGTCTCCGCGGAAAGCAGTTTGGCATTTTATTTTTTTAGCCGTTTGAAGACGGCTCTGATGTGTTGTGATGTCATTATTCCGTTTTTAACCACCAATAATTGTTCCTTTTCTCATTAGAGTTAATACTGTATATTTATTTAGAGATTTTTGTCAATTATTTGTGCTGTTATTGTTATTATTAGCTTACTCACTTCTACACTAGCTTCTACCTTTCTTGAAAAATAGCAAAATCTTGCTTCACCCAAAATGTTATTCACATAAAAAGACTATTATCCACAATGCTAATTATTTTAGAGGACTGCATCTTGGCCTGGAGACGTCAGAATGCAGTGTTTTGCTAACTACAGAATAACCTGTGATACCTGCCATAACAGCTCTACATGACATGTAAACATGATTGAGGGATGTCTAACATTACAATGCTAACTTTAGCTGCCTGGCACAAGTAGCCAACTAACTTGCTATGCGCAAATATGATACTCACAAAAAGGGTTTTGAGATGTTGTTTTCACGAAGGTCTTGCACTTCTACGTTACAACAGTAGGGGGCAGCAAGTGACTTTTCATGGCTACTCGTTTGGGACCGGTTCATAATCCACACGCGCTTTGGAGAAAGAACGTCACTGTTGTCCTGTGTCCTGTCTTTTCACACCTTCCAGGTTTGTTGTCACCAAACACGGTACAGAAAGCTAAAAAGTATTGCTTGTGAGAAGTATGAAGGTATCTGTATGCTGCATGATTGTAACTAACAGAAACTGCACCTTAGCCATTTAGACTAGTGATTTTCTTGTATTTGGTAATGGCGTTTTAGCCACATGCTAATCTGCATTTTTTCTTTCTTTTGGGGGTATCATCACTGTGGCTCCTGGGCATTACGAAATGATTATACTGGGAACCCCAATGTGTTCAAGTTAACAGTTCCGTCCGAAAGTAGTTTATAGTGTTATTGGCTGAATGTAGCTTTGGCTAGCTTGAACTTACTCAGGTGTTAGCCTCATGAAGCTAGCTATTGATCACTGCAGTGCCATATGACACCTAGCGCCACTGTATGGTACTGACCAGGTTTTCATGGGCCACATGAGTTACGAGGTTATTGCCATTTTGTCATGTTAGTTTGTGTTGTTTTAATTGTTGATTTATCTCAGGTGCTAACTCTTTCTGTTACTGTCAGTGTCAAGATATAATATCTATAAAATGGTACATTATTGTCAAAACTATATTATTTTATAAGAAAGCTTATTTGATTAAGACTATGCTGTATGGAAAGAGAAGACATGTAGATGGAAAAAACAGACATGCATGTAGAACTGGAAATGTTTTATTTTTGTTATTATACAAAACAGGATTTATTTTGAGAAACTTAATAGACTTTTGATATTTAAGTATTGTATACTAAAAACGTGTTTTCTTGAAGAGAATAATATCTGGGTGTGACCAGTACACTTTTGAAAACGGAGAAAAAAAGACAAAATAAAGAATGAGAAATAAATCATAATCCACACGCTTTGGAGAAAGAAAGTCACCGTTGTCCTGTCGATATATCACTTGTACTGGTATTGGTACTAGTATCATAATTATTTTAAACGATAGGTATACACAGTACCAGCAATGTGACTTTCTTTCCTTAGATTTACTGTTAATGCAGTTTGAGTTTCTATTTTCTTTGTCTGGTCAGCCATGGTGGCTAACCTCTTCTATTTATTCCAAACATACACATACGATACAATGCATCACTTCCTATGTGCCAAATGATTTCTGCTGGAAAAAGCCCTACCTGGCAACCTGGCACACAGAAAACATGACAGCTTTCATGAACTGGGTGTCACGGGTCGGCGCTCAGCTAATAATATCAATAGTCATCTTCAAGCTCGTATTCTCTCGTGTCTAGGGGTTAGCTGGCATTATGATCCGAAGACATAAAGAAAAGAATAAACCAGACTGTCATGGGAGAGAGAGTGAGAAGCTATTAGCTCCCTGGTGTGTTCTCTGGCCCAGGCGATGCGTCGGTGCTCCCAGCCAGCTCAAGCCGATAGTAGTGCCGATAGTTTCCAGTGCCGATGCACTGCCGGTGTTCAGGTGGACGCGGGACCGGACACGACGCCGGCATACACGGTCGGACACCAAAGAAAGCCATAGCCGACCCGGGCCACGGAAAGTGTGTGCCGTCTCCTCTTCTCCCAAGTCACATGACAAGAGCGCGTGAACTCCCGAATACTGCTTCCGGGGCAAATGATAATATACACTTGGATATGGCATCACTTCCCCCCGCTAACACACCAACTCACACACCCCTCCATGACAGGAATGAAAGAAAATAACAACAATAATATCTACCACACATAATCTGGAGGGACGGAACCGTAACACTGCGTATATACAGTAGCTCGACTCACTATTGTGTTATATCCAAACAGCAAAACAGACACTCATGAAAATGTAGCGGATTATTACTTTAAAGTCAAAACGTCCAAGTCATTTTTTTTTTACCCTTTCAGAGCAGATTTGGGCTGACGTGTCACGCCGAGTGTTTGGCTTAAGGCACGGCAAATATTCAGGATTAGGATCAGCGCTCATGTGCCTATTAAGAATGATTGCGTTCAGGAAAGGCGCTTTGCTTTATTGAACACAGGGATTTATCTGATCCTCTCAGCCAGCTCAGATCGTTTAATGCTGCCTGGCTTTCCCCCAAATGAATTCCCGTGTGATTAGACGATCGAGGCCCAGCCCAGCCTATCACAACGCAGCATAAAGGGACAGGCACAGAGTGAGCTTTACACAAGTCTCAATCGCTATTGTGTCATATTTTATTATTGGGACTAGTGCAGGCGGATGAAGAGGGAAGACAATATGGCGTTGTGGCTGATGATGGTTTAGCCATCTCAATGGATATTTACCAGACCTTGAGGTGAAGAGAGAACCTGCTGATAAAGAGACCTTTCCAGTTTTATATAAGATAATCATAGTTTTAGACGCTGTGATATTTAGTCACCAGACTGTGTGCAATACTGATCTATCGCCATCTGTTCTCAGGGGAACACGGCGAGACCGAGAGGAAATGAAAGCGAGAAAATATAAGCAACCAAAAACAAAAGAAAGAGGAGTCGAGTTCCTCAAGGCGGCCATCTTTTCGTTTTTTGCGGGCTCTTTGTGGGTTCCCATCGAAACATCTCTATTAGAACATGTGTGAACCGATCACTATTAGAGAACATGTATGAACCAATCACCTTCTGACACACGCCATCATCTCATGAGAGCCTTGGCTTGTTGATCTTGATAACCTCTGCCTCCTGAAGCCGCACACGTGTTTCTGCATTGTTAGTGGACAGTGCAGGCTTTCTTCATGGAGGTAGCATTTCTAATTGGATTCAAACAGCCGTCTCCCTCATTACTCCTGGTTTTACGATGTCCATAATTCCCATCTCTCATCATCCGCCTTGTGAGCTGAAGGCAAATGTGTGAGATGTCTCTCTTCATTTAATGAGCACGCTATTTATTATTATTTTATTTCTTGTATAGAGCAGGCCTTGTTTTTGTGGTGTGTGTGGCATGCATACTGTACAATACATCAGGGCCTACGTCTATGAGTCATATACAAAAAGAAAGAAAAATAAAAAAAAATGGGGGGGGGGGGGCATCATCCTGGATGTTTTAAACCTTGAAATTGCATCCAGCAGCAGAGTATCTATCATATTTGTATTGCCTGCATAGTCACACTATCTATTTATACTGGAAATTGAGCGAGCTCCTACCTAGGCTCCCTCGCTGTCTCGCCCGCTGAACTGGTAGCGCTCATTTCTACTGCGCCTCGTCGGTTTGCCCTCGAGGTCTTAGCCCGGCCTCACGCGCTGCGCGGCCTCGCCCCCTCAACTGTGCATGCGCGAAGTGCATGCACAGTTGAGCAATTGTGCACCGTGCCGCCGACTGACGCACAAGTATATTAGTAAGATTTGGTACTTTGATCAGACACTAAACTAAAGGGTTACCAAACGTAATACTCAGCCCTTGTAAATAGCCCCTTGATGACCCACTTAGTCACACTTATACTGTACTGTATATTTTTTCAGGTAGCCTATCAAAAAATAAATAAATAATATTCCGTCTATATAGCATGATGGCTGCTTCTCTGTCTAAATGTTCATATATTGCACTGCACCAACCTCACCAAGTCACATTCCGCACTGTATGTAAAACACGTAGTCTACGTACCTGACGGAAATAATTCTGATTCTGCACCTTTTTTCTTTTTGTGTGTGAATATCACTGCTTTATTATGAAGGTGAATTGTCTTGTCTTTGATAAATCGTGATTATGTCAGCCCTCTTATCTTCATCAGTCCAGTTTTTGACTGCCCCTTCTTCTTTCTCTGTCTGTTTTCCAGGCTCTATATGGTTCCATGCGAGTCTGTGTATTCCAGTCAGCGCGGTGGGCAGTGTAGATCTGGACGTTCAGCGCGGTGGGCAGTGTAGATCTGGACGTCAGCGCGGTGGGCAGTGTAGATCTGGACGTCAGCGCGGTGGGCAGTGTAGATCTGGACGCAGACACCAGCAGCGTCAGCAGGCCGGTCCACAGCTCTATTCTGGGGGAGAAGTACTGCTTCGAGGTATACACTTTGACTTGTACATTCTATCCCCCCCCCTATATATATTTCTTATTTGGACATCTTGACAGGTACTTATATAATACACATGTACATATTAATATTTCCATTTTTATATATGTATATGATTCTGCAGCTTTGACAGAAATAAACACTTCAATATCAAAACAAGTATGAAGTAGGCCAAAGCCACAGAATCTGTAAGATCAATCATAGCATGCTGATATGCTATGTTTACAGAGAGCACTTCCATAGTATTCAGTCGTAGCTTATAGCAATGCAGTGAAGGGATAATGCTTGGATTAGTCTGAGATTGAAAGCTGCCGCTGCAGATCAATGTGCCAATGCCTCCCCGTGAAAAAAACACTTTCCATTCATTATCATCGTCGTCATCATCATCATGAAGGCATTGTGCAACAAGCATGTAGGTGAAATATTTATCATTTATTTAAATCAAATATTATTTATAATATTTAATCTTAAGCCAAACAGACGACGGACCATTCTTGATCTTCAGATGTGCTTGTATGGTAGTGGCTGGCTATAGCTTCTTAACACATTGAATGCCAGCCATGTTTTCATTCCTGTAGGTAAGTTGTGCCAGGGGTGTTTTTGACGATTCTGGCTCATTTTAGAACAGCCGAGGATTCTTTTCTGTTAAGAATTCATGAACACCAATCATCTAAAAATAACTAATAGAATGTGTGCTTTCTCTGTCTAAAAGAGTTAGTTTGCAGAGTTAGTAGTTATGTAGATATTAGCCGTTGAGTACAGCATGGTTTCAGCGTCTGGAAATTTATTCAGAGATAAATGGCTTTTTGTGAAACAGTCACTTTAACCATTCATTTTTGGCATCAGTAAGACCGTCAGACATTCTAAACAATAGTTTTGAACAGTAATTTCCTCCATAACAACAGGAAACACCCCTCTCATTCAAACTCCTCCCTCCGTGTGTCTTCTCCTCCTTCCTCCTAACAGCGGGCGTGTCAGAAGCGCGTTGTGCTGCCTGCCTGTCTGTCTGCGTGCCTGCCTGCCTGCTTGCCTGCGTGCGGGGACGAGTCTGAAATGGATTACTGTAAAATCGCCAAGCCATTTCCTTGAATGGCTTGCTCCCGCGGTGTGTGTGTGTGTGTGTGTGTGTGTGTGTGTGTGTGTGTGTGTGTGTGTGTGTGTGTGTGTGTGTTCGCGCGTTGCTCCGCGGCTCTGGGGGGGAGGGGATCTCTGTCCGTTCTGTGTGTGTGTCTCCGGGCTCCTGACTGTAAAATCGCCAAGCCATTTCCGCGGGAGGCGGCTGCTTTTGGTGTACGGGTCCCGTGGCTGTGGCTTCTCTCTGTATCTGTCGCCACTTAGTGGTCGGTAAAATAGATTACACACATGCTCTTGCTCCTATAGTTATCTCGAAGATGTAAAAGGGGTTGATTGATGTCCCACCGTCAAAAAAACATGTAAGACGAGTTAGGTCGTCCTTGGCACTTAAGCGCTGGATTATGTAAGACGAGTTAGGTCGTCTCTGGCACTTAATGTGTTAATGAAGAAAATGTGTTTGTTTGCACAGACCCCATTGCACAGTGTGTTAAGTGGAATGAGATTATACTTGATAGGATTTGTAGTGGTGATATAAGGCATAAAGCTGAGTCATATGGAATCAGCCATGTTAGAGGTTTTATTGGCATGGAGGCAGCACACCGACCCTGCATGGACGTCTCATTTGAATCTGAATGCAGTCTAAAGATTTTACCTTAGAGATTATCTGGAGAAAACAGGGTTCTGGCATCAAGAAATTCATTCAGTCTAAAAAAAAAAAAAAAAAAAAAGGCAAAAAAAATAATTTGATGGAAAAATCCACCAGAAACTTTTTAATTAAAAGCAATGTCTGGCATCTCCATTTCCCCCTAATAAGTCCGACTGCCTCCACGGTTATTATGAGGCAGATTTAAAAGGTGGCTGTTTTGTGCATGCGAGGCCTCCCATGATACGCCTGAGAGCAATCTCATTGTCTTGCTTGGCTAGCGTGAATGCTGAGCTAACACCACGGCTGCAATCTATCAGCACAGAGATTGCTGTTGTTCCAGCATTGTTTTACAAGCTGCTGAGGACTCGGCCCTGATAAGCCTTATCCTGCCCTCACTTTCTGCGTGAGCCTTTGAAATCCATCTGTCAATAAGATAGAAAACCCGGGTGCATCTGCGGAATGCAATGCCACGCCTTGGCGCAACGGGCAGGCGGTCGTTTGGCTCTCGTGGAAAGCCCAGCGAAAACGACTCTCCGTATGTGGCTTCATCTTGTAGTGCTGGAGGGATTTTTTTTTTATGGCTTTCAAAGGTCCCACATTCTCCACTTCCCAGTGTTTTATTGTCTGTCTCGAGGTCCATTCGAAGCTGTGTGTGTGTGTGTGTGTGTGTGTGTGTGTGTGTGTGTGCGTGTGTGTGTGTGTGTGTGTGTGTGGGGTGTCATCATCTAGCAAAAACACTCCATCTCAATCCACTTGTACAGTATACCTTCATTTCCCAGCGTCTCTCTGTGAGCCCCATACCAAGAACAGGCTGTTTCTATCAAAAGAGTTGAGGTGTTGGAGAGGAGAAAAAAAGAAACTTCCCCCCACGGTCCTCCATGAAGTGAACACGCGTTATTTACCGCTTCTCGCAAACGCTTCCCTCTCCGTTAATGGTTTGATAATTACACAATTCACAAGTCGCTGCGTAGCGCAGAAGGAGCGAACTGTGCCAGCACAACGTGTGAATGCAGATGGGGGGGCTGCGTGGAGCAGATGAGAAGCGCTCTGCAAAATGGTACCAAAAACAATTATGATAATAATAATAATAATAGCTTTGAATCACAGAGCACAATTTCCACTATCTGCACTTCAGGGTTCCTATTGTACACCCTGTATTCTTTTTTGTCCGCTGCTGGTGTTGAATGCGAAACGGCGATATGCGATACAGTCAGATTAATATTGAGTCGGTTGAAAAGGTCGGAGGCCGACCCGGAGTGTTTATTCGTCAGCGAGGACGCTGCCTTTGGCCTTTTCATTCTGGCGGGTTTCCGTGGCGGCGCCGAGTTATTGATAAGCTGCCCATCAGCGTGATGCTGCCTTTATGGCGGTCCATCTCTCTCTCTCCCTCGCTCTCTCGTTCCCCCAATCTCATTTGTGCTATCTAAACAGATGACAGACGAGCCGCCGGAGCAGTGGCTTCTCAAACGTAGGGTCCGGGGGGCTCGCAGGTGTCCTCCGAGAGGATCGCAGACGGTCCCCCAGCAAATTGATTGAATTGTTCAACTTCACCAATATTTCAACTTCACACAATTAGACAATGTCTAGAAGAATGACTATTTTCATCAGGTTTCAGATTATCACCCGACCTACAACACAAGAGTCATTGAATTCTGGAGAAAATTGCTATGATAATAATAATAAAAAATATTCTCAGATTTGAGTCCAAGACAAAATCTCAACAAATGGGGGTCTGTGGGCCTACTGTGGGCTAAATGAGGGTGGTTGATGTGGAAAAAGTGTGAGAATCAGTGCACTGGATGGCCCATCCCGGCTGTTGCCAGCGTCAGACTTCATTGAGACAGGGGCGTATGCAGAAATTGAATTATAGGTGGGCCTGGATCAAATTGGGTGGGCCTGGATAGGAAGGGGTGCAGATGCCCGGCCAAAGGCCGGGCCCACTCGGGTGGCCGGCCTTTGGCCGGCCACCCGAAAAATTTGACGTGTTATTTTACTAAAAATAATGCATTTGACCATCATTTCAAGTAGAATGATACCACCCAAGCAAGAATATTTCAAGTGTTTCAAGTGCTTTACTGAAATATTTGGACCATATAATGATAATACAATTATCTCAACCTTAAAAGGTTACATATAGGTGCCAAATGTTGCATACATGAATGCTTATACTTGTGTGTATACTGTTACTTTATACAGAAATTAGAACCACTGATCCATATACTGCTGTGAGTTTAAAAAATAACAACACTGAGGCTGCTTCAAGTTTGAACAAGACGCCCTCTGGTTTATTTATCCACAGAGAGAACAAAATTCCTAGATGTCATGAAGTTGTCATGCATTAGACTCTGGAGATGATGTGCCCTGCGTTTTTGCAAAAGTAACAAAACCATTGGCTAGCAATGCAGCAGCAAGTTTGCCTCTAGAAAACAACCAATTTTTTTTTTTTTTTTTTTTTGGGTGGGCCAGGGCAAGAAGTGGGTGGGCCTGTGCCTACCCAGGCCCACCCGTAGATACGCCCCTGCATTGAGAGCTCTCGTCCGGGAAGTCGAAGTGAATAACAACAGAGGAGGAAGAAGAAAAACAGCCGTAGAGAAGAGCGCAGGGCCACATTTGAGCCGGGGGAAGGGGGGGGGGGGGGGGGGGCTGAGATGTGGGGTAGAGAGGCTCTGAGATCTGAGGCATCCAGCTCCCAAAGAGATGGAGTCATATTGGGAGCCGAGCCGAGAATCACAATGTTTTTAAGAGAATAGTCAAGAGAGAATAGTCAGGAGAGAATAGTCATGAGAGAATAGTCAGGACAGGAGGTATTCGACATATTCCATACAGCGGAGGCACTAGTGCAGCGAGCAGGACACATAACCCACTCTTAATCCGGCTTCCCACCCGCAGAAACGGCCAATTGTGCCTGTATGGACACCCGTCCAAGCCGGAGGTAACACGGGGGCTCCAACCTGCGACCCTCATGTTGGTAGGCAGGGAGTCTACTGTACCCGCTGCACTACCCGGACACCCCGAGTCCGTGTGCATCGGTATGTAAGTGTGTTCGTTGTATGCACGTCCAGCAGATGGGTGTGGCTTACGGGGCCGCGATTGTTCTATGTTACGTTCACACCTGCTTTCATATAAATAAACACATGGAATGGAATAATGATGAAGAATAACGCTGGCTGTTTGTGGCAACGCACTGATGCATTCCTATCAGAGCCAACTTCTGTATATCACAGGTATGCTGTACCTCGCAACTATTTCATATAAATCTCTTTTTGAGTAATATGAATATATCTCCGCGCCTGGTTGATTTAATCAGCTTTTCTGCAATATGCAGGATCTCCGCCGGGCGCCCTTGCTCTTCTTCCATTGTATCCTTCATGGCAGCTGTATTACCTGCCTTTGCTTTAGGTGCCGCCTTCATTGAAGTTCTCAAGGTTCACACCTCCGATCCCCTCCTGAAGCCATCTCGCTGGCTCCATCTCCAGCGCGGTGTCACCGATAAGCTCTCGTCGCCGTCGTCGGGCTGCCGGTGTTGTTATTGCTGCTCGCACACGCCAGGGTGATAAAACAGAAACGTCGGCCCCATGCTGGCCTTTGCCTACTGCAGAGGCCATATTTACGAGCGTATGTAAATCCATCTGCATTGTTCCTGCTGCTGGTGAAATACAATGCAATATTGAGCAGCGCTGGGAGAAGAGTAACAGCTGACCTACGGGTAGCGACTTGTTTACGCTGGAATATATCCCTTTTCATTTTGAGAAACGAGGTCGGTGCTGTTGAGCAAACACAGATGCAGTGAAAGACAATGCACACTAATGGGGCACCGAGCCATCAATTCCAAAAAGCTGCTATAGTAGAGAGGTTTCTGGTCTGTTTCTGCAGGCGAGCATGAGGCAACCAAATGTCCAATTGATGAAATTAAAAACGCGGCTGTATACGGTATCATTAATTGTTTCGCGTTACCGCACAAATGCTCGCAAGAATGCAACCTGTTTGACAATCTGGGAACCCAGAGTCTATTTTTATTTGAAAAATAGACTCTGGGACAGGCCTACCTTTTTTCCCAGCTTCCTGTACAGAGCGCCTCTCCTGCCACCGTCACTTCCTTTTCCGCACGTCACTTCCTTTTCCGTGTCCGTGCACCACTGTTTACAGTCTGAATAGCAAATTTGCGCCGCGACTTTGGCGATACTACTAATCACAACAACTACACCTCCAGTCATTTTCCACTGTTGTTGTGAGACGAGTTGATGTCTTCTATGCAGTGTGTTTTTGCGTTAACGTTATTAGAAACAGACGCGGAAAAGGAAGCGACGGAGGAGAGGCGCTCTGTACAGGAAGCTGGGGAAAAAAGGTAGGGTTGTCCCAGAGTCTATTTTTCAAATAAAAATAGACTCCGAGTTCCCAGATTGCCTGTTTGATGATAGATCTTCAGCACGGCTTACTGCGGCAATAAAGTGGCATGTTAACGCATGTTTGCGCCTTGAATCTCGCAGACGTCGATATGAATCATTCCGTTCGATCCCGTACAGCCTCGCAAACCGCCGCCGTGTTGATCTAGAAGTGATGCGGCCGTCCACTCGAATTGACGGAGATGCAGCGGGATGATCTACTGTCTGCTGGGAGAGGCTGTGAGAGGCCCTCCAGAGCAAATCCAATCAGGGAATAATAGAAGTGAACATAATAGGTTTGGAAGCAAGAGTGCTTATGAGTTTTTCCAGTTTTGAATTAGAGCAGGAGCCAAGGTGCCTAACATCCGTCAGGAGCGCTCAATCGCTGCGCTCCGCCTCGGCAGGAGATTTAACTCGCCGCAGTAGGAAAATGGATTTCATCTGAATCAATAACGCTGTAATTATGCTTTCCGTAGATTCTCCGCACCTCTATTCATCAGAGGAATCTGACATTTGTTCCCCTAAACCTGTCAGGGGTCTTGATTTGCACCGGAACATCTGCTGGCGGGGAGAGAGAGAGGGGGGACCTGGCCCTCAAACTGTTTGGATGCACAGTTAGTCTGTGGGCCTTGGTAATGATGAGTCACTTAGTGGGGGTTGTTTAATCAAACCGGAAATTATTGCCTGGCGCCGCTCCAGCCGCCAGCGAGCCTGTGTACACATTTGTG
This sequence comes from Poromitra crassiceps, assembly GCF_964638095.1. NCBI lineage: Eukaryota > Metazoa > Chordata > Actinopteri > Beryciformes > Melamphaidae > Poromitra > Poromitra crassiceps. The sequence goes on along the minus strand of NC_139632.1, from coordinate 10,250,407 downwards.
GGGCTTTTGTTTTGGTAACGGGGAAACGATTGTGTTGAAACGGCGATACGTGGGAGGAGAGCTTCTTCATTGGTTTTGTGTAGGATTTGGTTTGCGTTGGAATTACTCGGGCCGGACTTTGGTTGTTGGACTTGTTGCTGCATTTTGTGCACACTTTACTCCACACGTACTGTAGCCTACACATGCACTTGATACTTGATACACACACATACTGTACATCTAAATAGTAGCATACACACATGGTGTATGCACTGTGCAACATTGTGCTTTAGGTTTTTATACTTGGAAGAAGGGCAATTATTTACTGAATTTTACTTATTTTTACTCCATTTATTTTATTTATTTATTTTATTGATATCTTACATTTTACTTATTTGAGCTTCATTAGTTACTTATTCATTAGTTACTTACTATACGACTTTATAAAACGGGTCTCTCAAATCAAGCAATCTGATTGGTTCACAGCCATTGTATAAATCCCGTAACCCACTCTCATAACCCATGGCCATGGGTTATGAGTTGCCACGGCAACTCTCTTACTAAAAGGCTTTGGTTACCTCAAATGACAATGTAGAAAAAACAAATGGCGGAGACAGCTGTCAGATCCTTGTGAATCGATCTTCGCTTATAACTTTACTAATACTTCCCAGAAAATTATGTTTTGTACAAGAATAGACGCGGGCTAATGTCTTCTTTGCAAAAAAAAGGCTGTTAACCCCGCATTTAACCCCGTAACGTTAGTTGGTGTCGGGCTTTGCAGAAAGCTCTCAGCTTCTCAGCAAGCGCTGAGAATGCAGCGCTGCGCTCGAGCTGCATGTCGGGCTTTCCAGAAAGCTCTCAGCTTCTCAGCAAGCGCCAGGATTGGCCAATGTCAACTTCAGTCTCCAGAACGATCCAATCAAATCACCCGCACGTTCTTGCGGTCCCGCCTTACAGTAGTGTTTCAACTGACTCTACCAGAATGCCATGCCAGTCGGACTTATAGTATTATTATTATTATATTATCATACTTGGAAACCGTTTTATAAAAGCAATATAGCACTCGAGCTGCGTGTGTTGTGGCATATATCCCGCTGCTCAGCAGTTATCCCACTCGGCCTGCGGCCTCGTGGGATAACAGCTGATCAGCGGGATATATTTGCCACAACACACTGGCTCTCATGCTATATTGCTTAAGTATACTATACTATACTATAGCCTACTATACTATACTATACTAGAGTAGAGTAGCCTCTACTATACTATACTAGAGTAGACTATACTATACGAGGAATCAGCGTGACGTCACGACACCGCAAATCCCCCGGAAGCGCGGCTGTTAACTAGTATGAGTTGTGCCAAACAAACGTCCATATCTCACGACTGTGCATGTCGTGTTAAAGTCGTGTGAACTGTCGCGGTTTTTAAAATGATAAAAAAACATAGCCGGGGCTAGAGTGAGACTATCAAGGCAACTCCATAAACCCGGTTTGTTTACCAAAATGCTGCTCGGCTGATCCCTGGTATACTACACTATGGATAAAATAGTGGAAGGCTCAGGTTCGTCTGTGGCTGTGTTGTGTCATGTCGCCAAACACCTCCGGGGGACAATGATGGATTGTCACAAAGTCTTGTAAAAAAGAAAAGTAATCTCCCACTTAAGTCATGTGTACAAAGGAGGAGATATAATTTGTAGACTGAGTGTTTTGAAGAAAACGACAGGCATTACATTTGGCCTTGGGTTGCATATGAAAGGAGCCAATCCCCCCTTCCCTTCCCTTCCCGCCGCCCCCGGCTTGATTGCTCACATTCGAATTCCACATTTCACAGTCAGATGCTCGTTTCGTTGAATTAAAGCAAAAAGAAAGAAAGACAGTGTTTGCTCACAATGCTAATTACATTTCCCCCTCGCACTTTGGCATGTCAAATGACGACTGTAAAATGCTGCTATGGAGTGCAGGCTCAGCAGCACCTTGTATTACAACAGAGGGGGCACATACTGAACCCATTGATACCTGATGCAGCATTTGCGTGTATAGCCCTCATTTGTGTGCGTATCCCTTTAAGACCTTGAACCGCGTTAACGCGGTTCGCGGTCTTAAAGGGATACACACACAAATGCTGCATCAGGTATCAATGGGTTAAGAGAGCATCTCCCTGCCACACACCTTTGCTTCCTGCCTGGCACATGAGGAAAACCAGTTTGTCTTCTTCATTCCCCTTTTATCTCCTTTTTCACTTTTGCCACAATGAGTTGGATGTGTGGACGTCTTCCTGCTGCCAGTGAGAGGGAGCATCTCACGGGGAAGTGAGCCAGCTGTGGCTGGTGGGGAGAGAGTGCTCCTGCTCCCCGGTAATAGCTTTGGACACAGCTGTGTGCATGGCTGACTCCTCGGGACCGCCGGGCCTTATCTCCACAAAGGAGATTAGCTTTTTTTAGCGGGGGGATTCCCAATGTATATGTCTACAGTGGAGGAGAGGTTTATATATGTCTGTAGTTTTTCTTTTTCAAAAATCTATTTTCTATTTTTTGTCTGTTTCCAACATAGCCGGTAGCCATTTTGGATTGAGGGCTCTCGACAATTTTGCCCGCATTTTCGCGAGAGGCATGGCGGCTAAATTAGTTTTTTTTTTTACCTTTTAATAGATGACAAAAGCACTGAGAAACGAACCTTTGGTTTCCACGGTCACAGAATTGCCGGAGAAGACCCAACTATACAGTATTTGGAGCGATAACTCAGAAACTTGGATCAAAACAGTCATTCTGCTATATTGTCCCATTGTGTTCACTTCTTGTAAATAAAGGATCCCCGGTGGTCCCCAGGCCTCATGTTGAGAACCACTGTGTGGCTGTTAGTGTTGATGGGGAAAGACAGTCCAGACGAGTTTAATTTCCCAAAGGCCTCATTCCGTTTCCAAACGCCACTGTGTTTCTTCGACGTTCGCTCGGCATGGCAATCATAAAGCAAACATCAGAAACCCCCAATCGTTTGTTTACTCTTTGCGGATGTGCAGGCGGGTGTCAACGTGGAAACGGAGGGCTTCTTCCAGCATTCACTCAAAAGTTCATCTTGTTTCCTTCCTCTGCGTCTTGAGGGGTCTTGGTGCTTTTTGAATGGGCGAGAACAAAGGAAGGCCAGCCAGCCCTTGACAGGAGGAGATGATGGGGTAAACGGTTGTTAGACGGGAAAAGAACAAACTCTCCTCTCTGCTCTTTTCTCTCTCTGTGTATTTTGACGTTTTCCATCTGGGATTAAGACGATTCTCTTTTTTCTTTTTTAGCTCCTCAACAATCCTGAGTGTAAAAGAGGAAGTTGGGCTCCTTCTGACCCATCATCTCGGCTCAGCTGTCTTACTGTATACCTCCCACAGTGAGTCACATGATGAGCCAGCTCTTTCGAGTTTTGCCATTCATTACGCTCAGTGCTATCTCTCTTTTTGTGTCTGAACCACGGTTATTATCGTTAACAAAAACGAAACTAACTAAAAACTAAATAACGAAAACTAGGTGTGGAAAATTTTACTTTAAATTTAAAGGGAACTGAAACAAAAATAAAAAGGAGGCTTTACAAATAATTAATTGAAACTGTATTGTGTGCCTACAAAACTAACTAACTAAAATAAACTAAAATGATAGAGAAAATGTCTTTAGCTTATGTCTTTGTCCATTAGTTTCATGCATAAGCCTAGTATTTTGGGTGGATTCTGATAATGACACAAACACACTGACTGACATCAGTCTGACGACTAAAATGACTGCCCCGCCCCTTCTGTCATTGTTTACAGTCCGACAACGTCTCATATGCAGCTATATTTTATTATAATTAGCCGAAATGTCGTCTGGACCTACAATCGACAATACAACTACAATAACCAATAACTACCAATAACTACAATAACCGCGGCACACAGAAGTGGAAGTCTTGGCGCTTCCACTATACAGCTGAAAGACAGACATATCGGCCGTCTGTCCCAGAGTCATATTAGTCGTCAGACTGATAGACTCTGGGTTCCCAGATTGTTTCGCTCCTGACCCATATTGCACAACAAGTCCAAATTCGCAATAGCTGCGACCACATATGCAAATTTCCGAAATGCAGGATGACAGCGGCAGCCCACCCTACTCTACCTCTGCCACCCTGCATTTCAAAATCCCATGCCGCCCCCTTTAAGCCAATTGGCATGAACATAAACACACACACTTTTGACCTACAGTATAGATGCCAAACTGTGCCCGCTAAAGGGTGGTGAACTTTTTGTGGACCGACCGACCGACCGACAGAGTGACTTATAGAGCTGCTGGTCGTAGCTAAAAAGACACTGAAACTAATAATAATAATAAAAAAAAACAGCATTTTCAAAAGAACAAATAAAATAATAAACTAAACTACCGTAAACCTGCGTTAAAAAATAATTATAAAACTAAACTGAAATTGAAAAAAAAAAGCTCCAGAGTTTCATCTCTTGGCTTCTATACTCTTTGTTTCAGGTGGTGAATAATATTACACAATACTGTTCACCCAGCTTTCAGATGGTAACACTAACTATGTGATCTTGAATTCTCAATTCTGACGTCATCAGAACCAAACAGACATCTGTAGGGGATGGTATAGTCATTTCAAATAAATTGAACCAAATGGACAGTTTTCATCTCAGAAGTTATTTTCTGATCATAAGGAAATAAAAACAAATGAAAAATGCAAAACTATAATAACCTTGGAGTGCACATAACAAACCCAGGGCTGCAAAGTGGGCTCATTTATCTTTGCAGTGTGTGATTGCTCTCATAACACTTCCATATCACATCAAAATCAAAACGAGCAATTTAACGAAGAGTAGTCGTTTCGTAATTGCTCGTCAATTGCTTGAAGAAAAGTTAGACGGGTGCAGTGAGGAACTGGAAGGTGATTCGCCTTGATGTTGCCATGTCTTATGGCTTGATTCTCATTCTGAAGCGGCCCTTTCTCCGACCGAGACTCGGCACTGAGGGACTATCGTTAAGAAACGGAATAAAAGGAGAACGATGAGTACAAATCCAAATCTCTCCGCTTCCTCTCTTGCTTCAGAGGTGGCTAATTTGGCTGAAGCCTTCCACGCCTTAAAAATAAAAAGAAGATAAATACCAAAAACCTCGAAGGCTGTGGGTAACAACCCTCGCCCCGTCTCTGAACGCTCCTCATCATCGAGTTCTCTCTCACAGGATCCAACTTAGGGCGATAGGAAGCGAGAACCATCGAGAGTCAAAGGAGGAAGAGATAATGCTGGAGTTTAAACAGAGAGAGAGAGATAGAGATGAGGGCTTTGAAAGGGAGAAACTGAACTGGCGCTCCACCGGGAGACAAACTCTTCATGTGAGTCTGGATGGCAGCTGTCTTAAATCCGAGTGGCAACGGCGAAGGTTCACACGGCGCTCCGGGGAAGAAGAGAGCCGGAAGTTTTTCCCTGAAAGTTTTTTAAGCAAAAATCCAATTCTTCGCTGGTATGATATGAGGAGGTGAAACAAAATGCTGACCATAAATAAAGTCAAAGAGTCCCTTGGGGGAGCAAGTGCAAGAGAGGGAGACTGAGAATCAGGTGCCAGTGTGGGAGAGATGGAAATCCAGAGAAGACTGTGTAACTTTTCTTCTTCTTTAGATATTTAGGTAATAATCTACATGTTGTCTGCCAATGCGGCTTAAATTGTAGTTTTTTATTATTCTTTTTTCTGATTTCCCCCCCCATTTTCTCCCCAATTGTACGTGGCCAATTTCCCACTGCTGCTCCACCCTCTGGTGATCTGGGGAGAGCCGTAGACTAGCACCATGATTCCTCCGACACATGTGCAATTGCGCAGTTGCCAGGCGCTTCTTTTCACCTGACAGGATGTAGCATTGGGAGGATCACGCTATTCCCACCACTTCCCCTTCCGCCCCGAACAGACCGACCAGGAGGCACTAGTGCAGCGACCAGGACACATACCCCTAATCTGGCTTCCCACCCACAAACACAGCCAATCGTGCCTGCGTATGGACGCTCAACCAAGCCGGATGTAACACGAGGACGCGAACCTGCGACCCTTGTGTTGGTAGGCAGGGAATCTACCGCTACACTATCCGGAAGCCCTTAATTAAATTACAAAAATATTTTTTTAAGTCAGCATACTAAAACCATGCAGTCTAATGACGGCACGTTATACTGTGTAGATGACTGTCACTTTGATCTTAAACCGGTTCCAGAGACAGTTTCAGCAGAGCTATCCTAACTGCATGCTACTGTATATGTACTGTACGTATGTATGGCACTGTAGGTTTTAGATTCCATGCACAATCAGTGGGTGTTAACGGCCACTTGATAAATCACGGCCACCGTCAATTTCCATAGATCTCTTCCTTTATTTTGTGACTCAGCCTTGGAATAAACACAAATGCATGTGATTACAGCAGTAGACCCAACATCATCAAAAGCGGTGCACACAGATCAACCCATGATTTCAGGTGCAAATGTCCTGTGTGCTGTCCTGACAGAAAACAAGGTTTTAGCAGCAGCAATGCGATCTGCCCTGGTGCAAACCTTTAGTAGAGCCGGGCCTAAACCCGGCCCTTAGTGAGTTTGTGGCACTGAAGAAGAGGCTGCTTGACTCGCAAAGTCAGCAGACATCTGTCCAGAAGGTATTAAGAGTACCGTAAATTCCGGACTATAAGCCGCGGCTTTTTTCCCGTTTTTTGGCCTTTTTTGGCCCCTGCGGCTTATATAACGGTGCGGCTTATCTATGGATTTTTTCCAAAAAAAAAAAAAAATCTCTCTTTTTTAGCACTCTTTCTAACTATAAATCCACTTCTGTTTTAATTTCCTCTCTTGCCCTCTTTTAACAACATAACATAACATAACATAACACAACACAGGTAAGCAGAAAGAAAAAGACGAAGCAATCACGCCATGAATGAGGAAATGACTCACCTGCTGGAGGCTGGAGATACACGGCTTGGGCTAAACTTTTACTCCGTGAAACACTATCGATTAAGTCCGACATCGCTCAGAGGTTTTGAGCAGCTTGAAAACAAGTTTGAAAACGTGCAGAAGTCCATCCACTCACTCACTAAAGAAACTAAGGCAACCGTGAACAGAGTTTATAATGCGGAAAAGCGCATCAGCGCACTGGAGGACAAAAACAACACAGTGAGTCCGAAAATGGATAAAATGCAAAATCGAAACCCTGCACACGCAGGTTGATGACTTAATCAGCAGGAGTAAAAGAAATAACATTCGCCTGATCAATGTAAAAGAGGGAGCTGAGATTGGTGACATGGACGCTTTCGTGGCAAAATCCTGTGTTACATCCTGGACCTGAAGGAAGGCGAGAAACCACCAGAGGTGGACAGGGCACACCGGGCGCCTCGGCCACGTCCAGACCCCGGCCTGCCACCGAGGGCCATCTTCATCTGCCTACTCCGCTGGCCCGACCGTCAACTCATCCTCCAGGCTGCGGGGAAGAAGCCCCTCACCTGGGAGGGTACGCGCTTTTTCGTCCGGCAGGACCTCTCCGCGTTGGTGCAACAGAAACGCGCAACATACAACAGCATCATCGAGTCAATGGATATCGCTTTGGCGTACTGTACCCAGCGAGACTTGTCATAACCATTGATGGACAGCGGCGGAACAAGAGCTCAAAGTGAAACTGCCGAATATCTTTTGAGTTGGACTGGTCAATAGTACTGTGAGTAACTAAAATAAAAAAATAAAAAACGGAATTCTCTCTTCTTTAGCACTCTTTCTAACTATAAATCCACTTCTGTTTTAATTTCCTCTCTTGCCCTCTTTTCACCACACCGCGGACACTGTGTGCACTGTAAAAAAAACAAAAAATACCATTAAAACACCCGCGGCTTATAGTCCGGTGCGGCTTATATAAGAAAAAAATAGTCAACTTTGAAGGTGCGGCTTATAGACCGGTGCGCCTTATAGTCCGGAATTTACGGTATGTGTCTGCCACTTTTTCTGTTCTTTTTCTTCTGGGAAAACATGTAGCGCCTCCATTCAGGACTGACTGTTGACTAGACTGGAATTGAATATTATTTTTTGGAACGGAATGAAAAGCAAAGAGAAAATACAGCTGCCTTCCTCATAGTGGGAAGCTATTAATCAACAAAAATGATTAAAAACAGGAATCTGTTATCATCATCATCATCATAAAATTGAGTAAGTGGGCTCTGTCTGTCTTTCGGTGATCATTTTGATGATTTTGATCAATAATGATGTCACTGACGACGTCACAATTTCCCATGTTAAAATTTTCACTTGGGCTGCTGGTTTACATGAATCATTAGCAATGGTTAACAGAACCGCTTTTAACTCAAACGGACCCGTCTGACTGTCCCACTTTAAGCCGGATAGACAGACGATCAGGCCCATGTGGCTGCTGTCAGCGGCGCCATTTCAAATCCTCAAGCCAGCGAGTCTTTCACTTCTGTGTTTCATCCATAATCTATTTGTAGCCCTCTGTAAGCTTGAAAGGGAAGCGGTCTCAGAGGGCGATGTTGGCCTGCTTCCAGTCGGAACCCCGGTGTCAAAGGAGTTGGGCTTTGAATTGGCGAGGGGTCCATCATTAGGAGTGGCGAGCGAGGATGATTTCGCAGGCAGGAAACAGGAAGCGGCGTCTAATGGAATTGAGTGGTGACTGCAGCCCCCCGCGGGAGATCATGATGCCACAGGCTTTCCGTTAATGAGTGGCGTAATGGCACGATTACGGTGGCACTTAATGAGTCTGGAAATGGCGGCCGCCCGCCATCGGTGCGTGGACACCCTCTACTGGTATGGCCTCTTACCTCGTTAACGCCAGCCTTTAATTAGTGCACAATTTATAAGCGCCTAACAGTTACTGTATCTGTTTCTGTGTCGGGTTTTTCCTCTCTGCCTCTGGCTGTCTGTGTCTTTTGTATACGACTTACAGTACTAGTTTAGCTAGGTATGGAAAACCTTTGACTCACAGGTAGGTATTTTTATTTTGTGCCCCAAATCATGTAAATGGTGGGTAAAAGCATGGTTGCCTGCCGGGCCAGTCTTCATGTCATTCATACACACATACAGTATAACAAACACACAGTATATGGGTTATATGGGGCCTTTTATTCAACATGGAGCAGATCAATTTAGAGGAGAAAATATATGAATATATTTTACTATATTAATTAATATTCACAACTCAATACTCCGGAATGGCTCCATTATAAAACTGATACTATCCCAATAATGAAAGTTGTTGAGGCACCAAATAACAGATTTTTTACATCATCATTAGTTTTACTTTCATGCCAGTGATTTTCTTATTATTATAATTTTTTTTAGATTAGATGCCACTCTTTTTCTGGGGTTGGTAAATACAAGTGTGTTATGACAGCTAAGATTAAACGCGCGCCGTCTTTTATATGTGGCGGAGGCTCTCGGCGAGGGGGACGGGGGGGGGGGGGGGATCCACTTGACAGCGCCTAAGGATTCTGCTCGACACATCTAACATGATCAAATGCTATGTCAAGCAAAGGTGCAATTTTCATTAACCTCCAGCGGTGCCGTGATTTGATGTGATGTGCCAGCCCGCCAATTAGTTGATTGTGATTGATTGACAAAGCCGGCGCTTTCCGAGTTCGGTTGAAAGTTGGGGGAGTACAGAGACCGTGGGTACACCCGGCACCTGCAACCTGGATCTTGTTCTACACCTCTCTCTACTCTCTCTGGGAAGGGGAAGCCAGATTTGCGGCCTTGGCATGGGGGGGGGGGGGGGGCGAGCGAATACCGGCTCTCCGCGCGGCATGGTAGCTACACGCTAAAGCAATAATGAATAAGACCCAAATCTATTTGTAGGGAAAGCGATGATGATTGGTAGGAAAAGGCTCTGGCAGATGACATTCATCACACTGATAAGCTCCGTCAATGAGCTGAAATGTGCCGTGAAGGAGCTCATCAGATGGACCTGTTTGAGTTCTCCCTGGGCAGCCGCTCTTCTCTCATTGAGACCCTCAATCAAGAGGCAATTGAGTGGATGCATCGCACACGGCTTCGAGGGGGACACAATGCCTAATATGATAGGATATGATTTGCATTTTTCCCTTCTATGAGACCAATCTATTTAAATGGAAAACCCCACCTCCCGTTTCCCGATTCTGAAATGGGAGTAGAAAAGATTTATATTCCGTCTTTGTTCCCATCCAGACATCGACGGCTCTAAAGGTTGTGGAGGAACCGGAGTTGACATTTGAATATACCCAGCTTGCCTCTCAATTCTTTCCTATAGCCTCCTTTCTAGCCGGCGCTTTATATTGAGCTCATGCACACCTCCGACGCTCCACCTGATGATCGATATGTTATTGCAGCGTTTGTCAGGCACATATCTGCCATTTAGATTCTTAGCCGGGGCCCGTCTGACATTCTTCTCCTCTGCATTGTTCACAAAATTGGAAAAATCTCCGGAGGTGACATCAGAGCCGTTCTAATAAAGCTATACCTTCATCCCCCTTAAAGGTTATCACCGGTATCACCTGGACAAAGATTTGCAGCGGCGGTGAGAAACACGTGTGTGTGTGTGTGTGTGTGTGTGTGTGTGTGTGTGGTTGGTGGGGGGACGGGGGGATGCAGCGTCTCCCCGGGAATGAGAAGAACGCGGCATTAAAAAAATCCTCTCATTTGTTAATTGCAACAAACGATTCCCCCCAGCCAATTATCCAAACGACACGGTGAAACATTGCGAGACTTTCCCGAAAGTGCCGGGGTGTCAGGCCTCATGCATTGGTAATGGCAAAATGAGGAGCGCAGATTGCCTTTTCTCTCCCCTCTCCGAGTTTTCAAATTGTCCTCGCCCTCTTCCCCCATTTATCTTTGATGCCTTGCGATGCCCCGCTGTGGGGGGGGAAAACAATCATCGGAGTTCTTGGAAACTCATAACAGCAAGTACGAATCTGATGCATTTACTCTTGTTCTCAGAGATGTTCTTATAGGCGATATCTCCACCCCATAAATCCAAGCTGGCCAGATTAATCTAATACATTAACAATTTTTTTGTCCTCGATCGGGGGAAGTTTATACTCTAACACCTCGAGCGTTTGAACTCGTATGATATCATTCTTACACAGCGCGGGTGGGGGGGGGGGGACGTTTCCAAAAATGCTGAAAAGCGATAGCTCTGAAGGAGTTGTTTCTCTTTATTCTCTTTGAGGTGAATATTTCTCTCTCTCCTCTCCTCTCCTTCTCATTGTAGCCTCATGGTGTCGAGGGCTCCAGCAGTCATATTAGATTGTCACGTCAAGCCGTTTGATCCAACTTCTATTTTTAAAACAAACAATTGTGAGTCTCTTTCTCCTTGACATTAAGGCTCCTCCTGCACCGATGAGACGAATGGCGACGTGGTTTTGCGTGGAGGCACATTCGCACAGTGAGACTGACAGATGGGGTAAAGCGTGTCTCACTTTTGATTTGCTGTCAGGACGAAACATCGGAAGGTTTTATCCCTCGCGCTGCTTTCCCAGAAAGCTCCGTGTGTGTACCCTGTGTGTGCCCCCTCCTGTCCACTGCGGGTCAAACTCATTCTGCATTGGTTATATTTGAGGAAATTGCTGGTGAATTGGAGGCATGCTTGTAAGATCAGGAGTATGATCCAAAGGATGATCCAGGCTATCGCCTGAATACAAAGGAGATTATGGTGTGGTGTGTAGTCTTAAATTTCAGGCTTTCTCTCGCATTAATCCCTGATGGTGATAACCTCCGATCCGAGCGAGCTTCAGTCTCCTCGTCCAGAGCATCCTGCATGGGAGATATTCATCTCTGCTATGTTTCGTCGGCGTTGTTGTCACATAGAGGCAAAGTGGAACGTCACTTCCTGCTTCAGCACTGTACCAGAGATTTTCATCCGCCATTTATTTTCCCATAGACATTTCGTAAAATGCTTATGAAAATAATTTTACTTCGTCGAACCAAACGGTTCAGCTAACGCTATAATCGGGAGAGACCATAGAACATTTCACTCGGACCAAAACTAAAAAACAACAACATCGAAAAGATATTTTCTTTAAACCCGCATTTTTTGGTCAACGTTTTGGTCCAAGTGAAATGTTATGCGATCTCTCCCGTTTCTAAATATATCTGTAGGCTACCGTTTGGTTTGAACCAGTACAACTATTTTTATACGCATTTTACGAACATGTGTATGGGAAAATAAATGGCGGATGAAAATCTCTGGTGCAGTGCTGAAGCAGGAAGTAGGCGGTCACTTTGCCTCTCTATTTAAGAGTGCAACAGAGTGTGTGGTGAAGTAGCCTCTCTCTGCAAAGGCAACATCTACAGATGGGAGTAATATCACAGGACAGGATATGAGCGGATTATCTCTTTGTTTTATGTTGTCACGCTGTACATTTTTAGAATGACAAATGAAGCCAGAGAGCTTTTGCTGTAAGAGACGCGTCTCTCGGAGGAATAGCTGAAGGTTCGCTGTTACGATGGCTTGAGACCGGTGGCCCACTTATCTCACACTGTAGGCCGGGTTTGTGCATTTTAAAGCGTCTTTTCCACATGCTCCACTCTCTAACACCCCTAAAGTTCATTTAAAGCCGCTGCATCGTCTTGCTGCTCCGCCGTCTCGTAGAATATTCAATTTCGAGGCAAACCGTCAAAGACCTGAAAAACAACATGGCGGTTGTGTTCCCCAAATACCCTTTTTTCTTTTTTGCATGAATTATGTATGGGTTTTTAGGAGCGCTTAGCGCCGTCTCACTCTAAGGTTGGAAAGTAAAACTTCCTAACAAGGAGCAGATGGTTAGGAAAAGCAAGTACCTAATTATATTAAATCAACATTGCACCTCCATGACAAGAATTAGGAACCCAGGCAGCATGTAGCATTTCCAACACTCCTCGCCCTCGGATCTCTCTCTCTCTCTCTCTCTCTCTCGGATCTCTCTCTCTCTCTCTCTCTCTCTCTCTCTCTCTCTCTCTCTGTGTTTCTCTCTCTCTCCCTCTCTCTCGGAGCTCACTCTCTCTCTGTGTTTCTCTCTCCCCCCCCCCCCCTCTCTCTCTCTCTCTCTCTGTGTGTTTCTCTCTCTCTCTCTCTCTCTCTCTCTCTCTCTCTCTGTGTTTCTCTCTCTCAGAGCTCACTCTCTCTCTGTGTTTCTCTCTCTCCCCCTCTCTCTCGGAGCTCACTCTCTCTGTTTCTCTCTCTCCCCCCTCTGAGCTGACTCTATCTTTGTTTCTCTCTCTCCCCCCCTCTCTCTCTGTTTCTCTCTCTCCCCCTCTCTCAGAGCTCACTCTCTCTCTGTTTCTCTCCTCTCTCAGATCTCAGTCTCTCTCTCTCTGTGTGTTTCTCTCTCCCCCTCTCTCTCAGAGCTCACTCTCTCTCTCTGTTTCTCTCTCTCCCCCTCTCTCTCGGAGCTCACTCTCTCTCTGTTTCTCTCTCTCCCCCTCTCTCAGAGCTCACTCTCTCTCTGTGTGTTTCTCTCTCTCCCCCTCTCTCTCGGAGCTCACTCTCTCTCTCTGTGTTTCTCTCTCTCGCCCTCTCTCTGCTCTGCCATCTGTAATGAGCGAAGCAGTGGAGTGTAAGCAGCTTCTTAGATAATGAGGCACCATCCCCCGGGGAGTCGAGCTGGGCCCACAACTTTAATATAGCATTTCTTCATCCTGAAAATGAAAGCGATGAGAAGCGGGAGACTTGAGACTGAGAGAGAGAGAGAGATAGAGAGAGATGCTGCTCAAGTGTCAAGAGCAGCCTCCCATCTCTATTTGACTCTATAGCCGTTACCCTGCAAACTCGCGGTTTATGGAAAAGACTTGAGAGTCGGAATACTGATTGCTATATTGCCCAATTGAGGGATACAAATGCTATGTGAGTCTGCCAGATTCAGCCCGTATAAAACGGGTATAAAGAGGCCTCCCAGACCGCAGAGCAGCAATCTGACATGACATAGCTAGTAAATGACAGTGATGTTTTGTTTTGTTTGTTTTTTGTTGGTCTACAACTTCACATATAGCACTGAGCCCATTCTGAAAGTCCCCATGCTGCAAATGCCATGTCTAGCGTTCTAAAAGGCTGTAGGTTATTTTATGGTTGGAGATAGCAGCTTGGGCACTGGGCTCCGAGGCCTCTCTGGCATTACCTGGAGGAGATCTCCATAATAGCCTCATTATTCAACTGTGAGGCCAGGAACACTCAGGCTGAGGTAATGAGCCCCTCACCAGTTGCTGACGATCACCTTTTTGCAAGAGGTTGCATGGAGAAATGCATCGTTACGTTACGTTGTGGCACAAATGCAGTAAAGGTCACTATCTCATTTTCTTTTTTTAAAGCAGGACTAAACCCCAAAACACTTTTTTTCAGCTTTTAACCATATGACTTTGGGGGTGGTGTGTGAAGAATTCTGGTCAAAATGTCCACATTTGAGACCAAACTGTTACCATTGTACCATTTGTATAATTTTCAGCAGCATAAGTTCCCTCTATGGGTTGAACACTGCTTTTTTTTGTGCCCTCAAATGAATGGGATATTTGGTACATCGTGACGTCACGGTGGGTTTAGCATGCGCCCCACTCACGTGATTTTTTTTTTTTTCCTATTGATTATTACTGTAGTTCACGCGCCGTGAGCCCTTTAAGACCAATGCATCCCTGGGTAATGCCTACTGTGGCTAATATTAGCCGCTAGTTAGTTATGTTATATGGCAGTAAAACGCCACTGAATGACCAAATTGATGTAACTTTTAACCATTTCGAGTAACACTGTTTCCATACGGAACACCAGCGTTAGTTTGTTGTTTATAACGTGGCTATATTCATAACGTTTTCTATCTCGGATGCGTTATTTCGAATCCCACATAGGTTACGCTGGCGCAAAGCGTGTGGGTTTCAGGACGAAACAGTCTTGAGCCACTAACGTTATCTTTAGAGCACAATATTCCTGGAATGCAAGTTTAACTAAACAGTTACATGTCCTCTGCATTCTACATAAAATTAAGATATTACGGGTTTCTTTTGTATGTTACATAGCCTACTTATTGGCCAAGATATGTTACTTTATGGGGGAGGAATTCTACCAGCTAAGGACAGGAGTGTGGGCGGCCATCTTGCCTGCGGGGTTTTCGGATCAAGTGGAGTGCCGTTTTGCAAGAAATCTGGGGGGTTTAGTCCTGCTTTAAGCTGTGCAGCTGTTCCATACAGTATGTGACCTGTGTCCATTTGTAGCATGAGGGTCTGTTTATTCACCTTATTCTTTGCCCATACAAGGACGCTTCTGCATGACGTCATTTTGTAATCGTCGTTCCGGTTTTAGATGATCAGTGTGGTGATCAGTGGTCACCACACTGAGGAAGGCCGTAGGGCCGAAACATGTATGTGCTGCTGTATTCCTGACTGAGGTAAATTAAATATTGAAAAGGACTTTTTGAGTGCTGGCTTTTTCTTCTTGTTTAATTTGTACTCGTGCCTTGCACCGGACCTCTTTGTTCACTCTCCGAGTGTGCTCGCATTTTTCTACTTTTGTTTTTTTTATGGCAATAAAATCATGACTGGGGAGCATTCACAAACGATGGCTCAGTTCCCAGTCAGGAGCAGTAGATTACAGAGTGAATGCATGGTAAATAATTCAGGTAGTGTTTGGCCAAAATGTGCAGTGGAAGTCTCGGAGACTCGTTATGAAATGCCACTACGTGTTTCTTTGCCTTACCCGACTGACCAGATTGCAGCCAGCGAGCCCGTGAGAGAGAAACGCACTAGAACAGAGGTTTTCAAAGTGGGAGGCGGGCCTCCCCAGGGGGGCTCCAAGCAGTTTCAGGGGAGGCTCTGGAAGTGAAAAGAAAAATTACATTAGTTTGTTGTTTGTTATGAAAATGAGATCACATAGAATAGCCTAAATGTGTGTGATTTGGTTAAAGAGATAGTTAGAGGGAATTTAACTGGTTAATAGAAACTAATGAATGCCATCAAACAGACATTTATTTATGTATTTGGTGTAGTCTGACGTATGTCAAAGAGCAATATCACGCTATCTTGGCTCAACTGTTAAATGTCTATGGGATCAAATAATATAATCATGATCCCGTATAGGCATCCTGGAATTGAGGGATGGCGGCTCCTTATTCCAAGCTTTGTCTGGGGGAGGCCCACAGTCTCAGACTCTGAAAAGCCCTGCACTAGCATTATACAGTATGCTCCCATCGCACTTTATGCCGATTGATCAAATAAAAGCACAATGGAGGGAAGCTGCTGCTCTTTGGTGAAAGCTTCATTTGTCTAAAGCGCCAGCTTTTCAGGGAATAAGAACACCATGAAATTATACTGTGGCTCTCAAACTCTGACATAAATCATATGGACCATTGTTTTTTGGACTCACGTTTGGAAGCAAAGTTTTTGTCTGTCGTAATCTTGGGATCCTTGCGCAGCTCACGTGAGACGGGGCGTTTCCCAGAGCCGCTGCTCCACGTGCTATTGGTCCGTAATCGGCAAGCTGCCCGATCACCGGACAGGCGACCTGTCAATCACCCCCAAATAGTAGTCTTTTCTATCGTCTATTTTGCTCAAAGGTCGAGACTCTTCTCGTCCCTGGCGTCACAATGGTGGAACGAGCTCCCCCCTTCGGTCAGGACAACCGAATCACTGCCCATCTTTTGGTGGAAACTAAAAACAACTTTTCAGGCTCCATCTGGGCCTGTCTTGAACTAACATCTTTCTCCCTCTTCTTAGGGGAAAAAAAAATCCAACTAATGGTACTTAATGTTACTAATTCCTTCTCAAACTACTTTCTACAAGTGCTACTCTATTCCTTCAGAAAGTCTTAACTGTCATAGACTGTGTTGCATTAGTTGATTTCTCTACTGTTGACAAAATGTGATATTGTAAGTCGCTTTGGATAAAAGCGTCTACTAAATGACGCAATGTAATGTAATGTAAACCGGCGAGTTATATACAAATTTGCTACAGTTGTTATGAAAGGTGAATGTAGCTATAGGCCAAAACCGTGTTTCGGTCCATTCTATAACATGCTTAATCACTGTAACAAAGTCGGGCATTTTAACATGGGGTTGAACGGGAACGACGTCACTTCTGGGTCCTGCCTCAAGTGGCTAGTCGAGGAACTGCAGCTTTCAGAATCACTTCCGTAGCTTCCTCTGTAAAAAACCCCGATCTAGCCCACTGGTTTCAAATGGGTTTCATGGTTCTCCGGAGTCGTGACAGCTGCTCAGCGCATCTCGTTCCAATCCAGATAACAAAATGAAGAACTCAGAAAGTGCAGAATGTAAATGTGTAGTTGTTTCCTTCGACGAATGAAGCAGAGGAACACTAGCGACATGCAATCTAAATTCATTGCATCTGGGGGGGCTGTGAGTGTGACCGATGCTGCGCCGCTAACCAGCCTGTTGTTGCTCGCGTGACACGCAGCTTTAACCTGCATCACAGCGTAATTAACAATCACGCTTTCGACTTTGCCCCTCAAGAGAACGTCGCGCGCCGCGCGCAGCACGACAACAGATCCTCAAGTCGCTTCACTTGGCATCTTTCCCCCTTCTGTGCGACTTCAAGTGCCAGTAATTTACATCATCTCCCCTTATGTAAAGCATCCATTAACACTCCGTCTGCGCGTGTGTCACCGCGTGCGAGGCGGTGACGCGCGGCAGCTCTGAAGCCCGAGTGGTGTGAAAACCCAGAGGTCCCCTCCTGCCCGCCACCTGTGTCCCCGGCATATAGTGGCAACGTGACGGATAGCGCGGCTGTCCAGCCCTGGGCCCAGTCTGCAAACTCCATGATAGATAACCTAACACACTCTGGCTTGTTACGCCCAGGGGGGTCCCACCACCGCCCACGTGGGACAAGGCGTAGTGGGGGGGGGGCTTCCTAATTATCCTGTCGTCGATGCACCCGCACAACATGATGTGTGTGCTTACAAATGCGAGCTACAGTCTCTCCAACCGGTTCCTCGCAAGTACACGCCTACCGCTCGCGTCATCTCATCATCACACGTACTCACTTCATCGCTACTCCTGATGTCGTCCATATCCAATATCAAGACCAACTGAGATCTTCAAAACTAAGTCACTTCTGCACAGAGGACATCGCAAAAGACGTCGCTTTTGAAATGTGTCAGATTTCGCTTTTTTACCGACTGGATTTCGATTTTTGACCGACTGGAGGCAGAATTTTAGGCTCTTTGGCTTTCTTCCCATTGTTGTTTTCTTGTCCTCCGTGCTATAACGCTGCTCAGCCAAGCTGCCGTGGTACCAAACTAGGGATGCACGATATATCGGCAATCATATCGGTATCGGCCGATGTTGGTCATTTTTTAACATATCGGTCATATCGGTATCGGTCAGATGTTGCAATGTTAATATCGGTTATCATTATCAGCCAAATTCTTCACATTGATATGAAATAATGCAGTAAATCTATGATTTATGGGCTTTTCCAAAGGCTTTGCAAATGCATAACTTTTTCAAATTCAGTGTTAACATGTGTTTTTCACTATGTACAAAATGTGATGATCATAAAAATTTGGTTTTATACAGATCATATCGACATCGGTAAATATCGGTTATCGGCCATAACAGCAATGTTAATATCGGTTATCGGCATCGGCCAAAATTTTCATATCGGTGCATCCCTATACCAAACGCATGACAGTTGTTTCAGATGAATGATGTGATGTGATGATTGTGAATGATTCAATTATTGTCATACAGTAGCAACACTGACAAATTCTAATTTCCGTGTTCCGATTTTGTAGCACCTGGTCCAGCTCAGAACGGACAGAATGTGACTCCGCGCAGCATTTTTGCTGTTCACACTGATTAGAAAACA
Source organism: Poromitra crassiceps (assembly GCF_964638095.1). Lineage (NCBI taxonomy): Eukaryota > Metazoa > Chordata > Actinopteri > Beryciformes > Melamphaidae > Poromitra > Poromitra crassiceps. The sequence continues at coordinate 10,231,636 of NC_139632.1, read as the reverse complement.
TCCAATCGATGTTATGTGAGGGGGGTGAAAAACATCAGAAGTGGGACACTTTGAGCTGCAGTGTGTAACACAGCCTCGTGAGACACTTTGAGCTGCAGTGTGTAACACAGCCTCATGAGACACGGGCGCACACAAACACCCTCGCCCAAGGTGTGCTCAATCATGCATCCGGGCTGTCACGTACACTTAACCGCGTAGCCCATCATTTATCAAAGATTAATCCCTCTTCCTTACAGTGTCGAGACCTGCACTTTGCCTTGCTTTATCCTCATTAAAGGGAAGAGATTGAAGAGCGCGGCGGGGACGAAATAACGACGAAGAGGCGAAGGAAACGTCCAAGCGAAATGTGAGGCAGCTGGGGGAGAAAGCAGCGAGAAGAAGACCGAGAAACGGATTGATCCAAGATGGAGGAGACGAGCGTGGCACATATGGAAGGGCGATGGCCTGAGGCTCGAATGAAGGAAGGCAGAAAATCAGGTGGACGGGGAGAGATGGAGCAGGTACCCTCTGCCCTCGCTGTCAAGATGGCATGAGAGCCGCGCGGAAACCGGCAAGCAGCAGCAGCTGGAGCAAAGCCGCGCTTTGAAGCCCCGGAACGCAGCAACAGGACAGATAATGACCTCCCACCGCCATGTCTGCCTCCCCCTGGCCTCCACACGGGGGCTGAGAGGGAGGCCTATAATGAGCCAAGTTTCCCCAACTTCCACCGAAGGTGCTCACATTAATTCTTCATCCAGAATGAGAAAAAAGAGACAGACGCGGAGGAGACAGGACATTTAGAGACAGAAGCGGAGAAGACAGGACATTTAGACATAGAAGCGGAGGAGACAGACAGGACATATGGATGGTGAGAGATCTGCATCTTTGGATAATGCATATACGCGCCGTTGACAGAGAGCGAGAGCGACAGAGCCGAGAGGCGCGAATGACTGTCGAATTTAATGATCTCCGGGGGCAAACGAGGTTCTGTCTTCTTCTTCCCCAAACAGTTGCGGAGGGGCGCGTGTGTCCGACACCGCGCGTGATTAATTAACGTTTTGCATGCTTAAAATCCCAAAGCAGGTGCGGCCCCGCGAGGAGAGACGTCGTCGAATGCTTCTTCATTTGGAGTGTCAGGGTTACAAAGAGGAGAGGTAATCCAAATGAGCTCTGTCAAGGACAGCTGCTTCATCACCATTATAACAAGGTGCACTGTCTGCCTTGCTGCGTGCATACCTACCTGCGCCACTTCAAACTAATAAACCCATCCCTCCCCCCGGGCCCCGCCTCCTCCTCCTCCTCCTCGCCATGTGCCAGCCGCCGCCGCCGCGTTCTCCAGGAGGGGTTTGATGTTAACTAAAGTTCCCACTGTTTGTTCCATTAGCGGGCGCGGTGTTCAATATGGCAAAATGGGCCCTGCAATGATTCCTCATCACAAAAAGCATTGGGGAAATCTATGAAAAGAGAGAAATCAGCTTACCTGTGTCAGAGTCATGTTTAAATGGTGACAGATAGTAGCAATTTCTGTAGGTTTACAGCAAGCTCATTTTTTTACTCCCATTTACCCGGGAGGGTGAGGAGAAATACAATTACTGCCTCCACCGCACACAGGCAAGCCGTAGTGATATAAAATAATCACGTCGCGCTTGTTCCAGTTCAAGCTGCCTGTCGCACGTTCGTTCGCATATCTCTAAAACGCAGGCTAGCTACATTTTACACCGTAGCTTTATTTCCACGTGTTTTATCATCATTTGTGTATCCGTGTGATGTTTGCATCCGGTGATGTATGGCCCATTGATGCACTGAGATTCCTTCAGCGACAATATCCTGTATATCACATCAAACGCAAACAAACAAGCGCTATCAACTCGAGCAGGAATTGCACCGTAGGGTGCACACATCATGCTATTTTAAGGCACAAACATTTCACCGACAGAACAAACAAAACCGAGCCCCCCCCCCCGGGGGAAACCAGTATGAAATGTCTCAAAACAGCTGCTGCTTTTATGCTCGGCGTAACCATTGTTTATCTACTGTTCAGAAGAAATTCACAATAGCCCGCTGCCCTAAACAAATTTAACAGGTGCATTGTGTCTTTTGTGTGGGATATTCAAAAGCGCACTACCCAGGACAAATGCTGTATCGGGACCAGCAAGGTCCCCCGCTGGTTGTGCTAAACGACGTTTCGAATGCTTCCATTTTACACACCGGATTTCACTTGGTGCTGTAGTCATTTATTTATGCATATTAGTGGGACAGCTGCCCGCTTCCTTTTTTCCTAAATTGTTACTGAGGGACACTTGAATATTTACAGATGCTGGTTTAATATTCCACTCTGCTGCAGTGTCGTTGAGCAACACACTGGATCCCTGCCAGGTCCAGCTGATTCTGCATCGTTACGCTACCAGTCAAAAGTTTGGACACGTGCATTTGTCTTTATTTTGGCTATTTGCCATGCCCTAAAACCAGCTGTTCAAAACTACCTTTGCCTTGATGGAAAGGCAAAGCCTTTGGAAAGAAGTTCATAGGCATCAACTATTTGTATTTGTCTAACACATTTCAAGCATTAAACATAAGCCTTCAGCCCGGCTTTAAGATAACTAGTGCAGTGCCTGTTCGCCCCACCGGCGCCGCTGTTTTGCACCAAATCCAAATGAACTCGCCAAGTATGAAGTCGATCAGCCGAACGTACGGTTCTGGACAGAGATGGGAAAAGTCTACACATTCCACAGTTACTTGTGTTAAAAAAGAAAAGAGACAAAGACTGGTAAAAGTAGAAGTACTGATTCAACTTCTTTACTCAAGTAAAAGTAAAAGAAAAAAGTATAGGATCTGAAATGTAATAAAGTATAAAAGTAAAAAGTATTTCTACCAGCTGTTTCTGTGCAAAGCTAACTGAAACTCACGTTATATTAATATAATTCGAAGACTATTGAACTTAAATGACCCCCCCCCCAAAAAAACATGTTTAAAGATGTATAAAGACTACACTTTGATGAATCATTTGTGTGATATGTTTTTCCCACAAAGAGGTGCACAGAATCTGTGAAAGCTGGGATAGCGCGAGGCGGGAGACAAATAACGTTACATGGTTTTTGGCTTTTGTGCATTAAAACTAAAGTAACTAGCCTGTTTTGAAAATGTAAGGAGTAGAAAGTACAGATATTTGTGTTAAAATGTAGGGAGTGAAAAGAAAAAGTTGTCGGGAACAAAAATAGTACAGTATTTGTATTTAGTTAGTTCACAGCTCTGGTTCTGGAGATATGCGACAGACAGACAGACACACACACAGTACAGAGATTCCTGTCTTTTATAGTATGATGAAAAACATAGTACATTCAATCGGGTGTGTGCAAACTTGTGAAAAACAGTGGAATTGTAATAGCCAGAGGGAATCAAGAAAGCCTGTGACAGCTCCCCTACAGTCCCCCTGCGACAAGCCCGCTTTCTTGTCAGTCATTGAGTCTGTCGACGTGCCGTGCAGTCTGTCGACGTGCCGTGCAGTCGGACAGACTGCAGCTCGCTTCCCGCTGTGACTGGAGCCGCAGACATGGAAGACATTCATCTCAGACGTCTCTGCACTGTTCAGCATATGTGGCAATAGATCAAGCACCTGTTTCTGCCGCTCACATCTGCGCCCGTACCTCTGTGGCTCTCATCTCGCCGACAGTTACAGATGACCGCGCACCCAGAGGCTGATGCTGATGATGAATGAATAGCTCTACCCTGTTTTTTACTTTCTCTCTCTCCATCTCTCTCTCTCTCTCTCTCTATGTCTCTCTCCCTCTCTCTCTCTATGTCTCTCTCTCTCTCCCTCTCTCTCTTCAGACAAGCAGTGTGAGGAGCTATTATTAAAGCACAGCATCTCAACAGCTTGTCCAGTGGTTGGGAACACTCTGTTCTGATTAAGTAAACCAGGGGGGGGGAGCATCAAAACTTCCGAGCAACTCTCTCTTCATTTCCCACTCGTTCTTCTTCTTACGCTCCTCTTCGTCTTTTTTTCTTGCCGTTTCTTCCCTTCTTTTTTGCTCCCTTTTCATTAGCTTTGACATCCACAATGTGAAAGCTGGGCTCGGGGATCATCAGAGCTGGTCCACAGCACCACTTTGCCGCCGCCTTGAGAAGAAGTGGGCGAGGAGAGCACGGGGAGGAACATTAACTCATTCTGTTTGCAGCAAAGAGGATGGGCTCTGCATGGCTCCCTTTGATTGCAATCCTATGTAGGCCAGCACAAGACACTGGAGACTTCACTCCCTCGTCTTCATTTGCACGGATAAACAGGAGATGGGGGGCCAACGGTGTATAGACTGTTTTTTTTTCCTTTCAGCAAATTTGTGTTGCTCTGCAGTCCACCCAAAAAAACTCAATCTAAAACGTTGTTTGGTTTGCTGCTGAAGGGTATATGCAATATGAGGAATTATGAGGCCTATATGCACAACTCTGGGCCCCCTGCACTTTCCTCTCCACCATTATTCCATATATGATAAACTACCATTTGAAAACTCAAACACACCTCTATACATCAATTTACTGATCAATTATTTATCAGACACATCTCTAATTTAAATTATGCTACACTGATCGTGTCAATCAGCTGTCATAAATATACTTTGACCAGTGATCACTATTCAAAATCTGTCCAGGGAGGGCCATTTTGTTTTAGTCTGAACAGAAAAAACTATTGCCAAATTTTATTCCTGCTTGTTCCAGTTTGTCTCAGATCACACTATACCATACAACTTTTTTTTTAATAAATTGCTGAATTTGGGTCTGCCAAACCCAGTTTCAAAAACCAGAGCAGTGTGAAATAAAAACATAAAACATTGAATTAATATGGATTAATAATATGCACGAGGACAAAAGAAAAGGAAAAAAAGCCCTTTTCAGTCCATACACTATGGGGGACATCCATCAGCTCTGGGGCCCTGGGTAGTCTGCAGCCTTGTTCCACCCACTGCAGCGCCTCCACATCCACCCATCCACCCTCAGCTGAAGAGCTTGCAGACCTGCCTGGAGATAGTGACTTAGTTTGCAGTTCAAGTTTGATCACAAGGGGGGCTCAGAAGTCAAAATGTTCTTGACATCACTGTGCTCCTAGTTAGCGCATTGGTAGCCGCAGCAGATGTTGCTGATGGGTTCAAACTGTTGCGAGCTGTGAGCTGCACACAATTTCTCCTCGACAACATGAGTCAGTCATTTAAAAGAGAATTTCAGTATTTTTCAACCTGGACCCTATTTTCATATTTGTATATAACTAAGGTCTCTTTCACATAATAAGCTGGTGGACTCGGTGCGATTCGGGGCGGTGAAGTGGCAACATTGTTGCATTTTTCATTTGGTCTGGTTCGCTTTCACACAGTAATTTGTCAAGCACATAAAACTTTCTGAACAACGTCACGTGGTCGAAACGGTCACTCGTCCATTGACGAGTTCCAGGTCGACCCATCCAATTTGGGTTTGTGTGGACATATAACATACTGCAGGGATGACATAGGCTTTTGTAGTTCAGATGCCCACAAACTCAAGGTTCATGTTTATTAATTGTCCCAAATGGGCAATTTCTGTTGCAGCAAGCATAAATCCACATAGTTTCACATATAAAAACATAACAAACAAAACAAGTAAACATGGATAGCAGTTTACAGTACAAGTAGGCTACGTGTACACCATAACCCCTCAGCACCTCGGCATTTCAAGCTAATCGATGCTACAATAGTGCCATTGTATCTCAAATAGTGCAAATACTGATTTTAGTCAAAGTTGCAGACATTGTTATACCTCACAGTCTCTGCTATAAAATACATACGTCTTAAAAAAAATCAGAAACATTGGACCCGTCAACATAAACAACAGCAACATAAATACATAACTTCCTCCTCTCGACAGACGGGGACAAAAGAGTTTTTGTACCTGTTTTTCAAGCAGCTTGTACTCTGAGCTAAGAGGATGGACACCATCTGAATGGATGGACAGAGTTTTTTGAAGCACCCGCTTGTTAGAAAATGTGATCCAGACTACTAAATGGACTCCGGCTATCTTAGAAGCCACTTTCAAAATCTTCTCGAGTAAAAAGTTTCATCAGAGTCCTATCGACTTGGAATTTAGCGAGTTTCGTCAGGCAAAAAAAGGCGTTGCTGTCCATTCTTGCACAGCATATCAGTGTTTAAGTCAAATTTCAACTTGCTGGCAATTATGGTACCCAGGTATTTATAATTAGTTAAAAGGTCCACTGCCTGACCATTGACAACACTACTCTGGGGAATTGGGGGGGGGGGGGGGGGGGGTTGTCTAAAATGTATACAGATCTCTTTTGTTTTAGAGACATTGAGTTATAGAAAAGCTTCTTCACAGCAAGTTAAAAAATCATCAATAACTTGTACGTCGTAACGTCATCATCACCAAGCAGGCTGACGATGACAGAATCGTCAGCATACTTAACAATGATTCTGTTGGCATGATGGCAGTCAGTGTATTCACCTTATGTTCCAACGCAGCCAATCACTTCCTATTGTGTTTGCACCTCCTGTGACAGTACAGTAGGCTACTTATTGTGTTCATTGTGTTCATGTTGAGGGTAATTTATATCATGTACATATAATATGTCTAAACAATAGGACACCCTCTCAGTCGCTGTGAAGATAGATGAATCTGATTTATTTATACACCACACAATCATTTTATACCAAACTGAACCGAGCCTTGCACGCAAAGCCCAAGTTCACACAATGAAAGGAAACCACAGTTAATCGTCCCTCAGGGAACTTGTTGTTGACCACTTTACCTAGAAAGGCTTTGAGCCATTGCATGCGTGAGTCATGCAAAAAATCCCCTACATTAACTGACCAACACTGCTGAGGGCTTGGTGTGTGCAGACCCCCCAAGTACTCCAGTGAGTCAGACTAGGTTTGAGCAGGTAAAACAGATGGTGTTTTGAACAGGAAGTCAGTGGAAGATATGTTAATATGTTATGATGTTAAGATGTTAATATACTGGACAGTATCCCATTGACTCTCACCTGTTGAGATACTGTTAATAAGGAAATCAAGAAAAAAGAATTGACGGGAGTGACAAGATACAATGTCCAAAAGTTAACATAACAAAAAGTGAAGTTAAACTCCGGTATGTTAGATGACTTTTTGATGAGATTAAGGCGATGGATGAAAGTCAGACTGAGAGTGTTTGCTGGAATAAAGAGACGAGGAAAAAGGGCTCAATAACATATCGACGTGACCCTTTAATGTCTTTTAGAGGCTCCCTGCCGTCAGTCATATTTACCAGGATGCTTTGACATTTTCAAGTTTAGCCTTCATTTCAGTTGTTTGTCGCTGTGAGGGGAGGGGGACGTTTGTGCATTCATGCCTTACCCTAAAATGAATAATTTGTTAGTATTCCTCTTCTCTTCCCCCCTCCCCCCCGATTTTTTTATCCCATTTTTATCCCCCATTAGTGCTAATTTTAATTTGTTTATCCTGGTTGCTGCTCCACCCTCTGCCGATCTGGGGAGAGCTGATACTGGCTCCATGCCTCCTCCGAGACATGGGCAGTTAGCCAGCCGCTTCTTTTCACCTGACAGGGGAAGCTTCACCGGTAGGACATAGCACGTGGGAGGATCACGCTATTCCAACGAGTTCCCCTCCCTCCGAACAGGCGCCCCCGAACGACCAGAGGAGGCACCACTTCAGCGACCAGGATACTGCAGGAGTTTTTGGTGAGGGGTTCCTATATGAAGGAAACCCCCAGGGGGGCACGGGGAGAACATGCAAACTCCACACAGAAAAGCCAGGCGGTGGGCACTCGAGGACATGCGGACGGCCACGCACTCCTTCAGCGCTCCCAGCGTCCCAGGTGGGAATCGAACCCGGCTGTGAGGCGACAGCGCTTACCACTGCGCCACCGTGCCCCCCGTTAGTATTCCTCTTTTGAAACCTATGGATACACTAGCCACAGTCTATTGAGCAGCGCCGGCTCAATTATCCACAAAACACAGTGTGCGCAGGGCCCCGTCCTGCTTGCTGATTATATAAGTGGCTTATAATAAGCCCATTCACCACATTATTATATATATTGACGCACCTCCATCCTCATCGCTCATCCTGAGATTCCCCAAGGACTCTTCTATTGTTTTCCTCCTTTTGTATTCTGTACCGGTGAGTCACATCCAGCGCGCGCTCCTTCACGGAGGGGCCGGCTGCTACATTTACATGGCAGCATGTGAAATGTGCACTGAAATGACTATGAGGCTGCTGCATCAACGGGTGGCGAGTGGCCGAACCCGGACAGCGATGGCACGGCGCATCCTGACATCACGTATCACTATTGAAACAGCGGAAAGGTGAAAAATGCAGATCGAAATGAACATGTGGCATAGAGAGCCAAAGTGAACGTCACTTCCTGGCTTCAGCACTGTACCAGAGATTTTCATCCGCCATTTATTTTCCCATAGACATTGTTTAAGAAAATGTTTAAAGAAATAGTTTTACTTGTTCAAATCAAACGATTCAGCTATATTTAGAAAGAGGAGAGACCACAGAACATTTCACTCGGACCAAAACGTTAAAAATTATAATTGTGGATTTAAAGAAAAAAAATAATCAATGTTTTTTTAAGTTTTGGTTTGACTGTAATGTTCTCTATGGTCTCTCCGGATTCTAAATATAGCTGAATCGCTTGGTTTGACCAAGTAAAACTATTTTTATAAGCATTTTACAAAAAGTCTATGAAAAATATAATGGCAGATTAAATCCCTTGGTACACATGTTAAAGCAGGAAGTGACGTTCACTTTGGCTCTCTATTGAAACGGCAGAAATGTGAAATGTAGGCAGATACAATAGGCTACATGGCTGCTGCATCCATGGCGGCGGGAGAGGCTGGCCGCCACAAGGCAGGAAGCCACACCCGGAGTGGAGTGTGCCCGAGCCTGGACCGGGACGGCATATCCACTTTTTCCTGTCTCGCTTTACACCACTGTGTACGGAAAATCACACAATATGTGAGCAATAGAGCTGCAAATGAATTTTCGAGCGTCGGAGCATCTATTCGCATTTTCATTTAACAATGAGTGGAGAGGCAACGTCAAACATGACAGATAATACAAAGTGCACTGTTTCATAAACTTTTGTTATCCACAGACAAGAGAGTCAAGATTCAAGGGCTCGGTGGGGGGGGGAGTGGCTATGGGGAAGGAAAGAGGTGGGGCTAGGGGATGAGGGACTGTAGCTAGGGAAAGGAAGGACGTAGAGAGTCCGTTGCGAGGGGTGGTAAGGGGATGTGGGTGGTGGGCGGGTTCGTGGGGAATAGGGGTCATAGAGAACCTTGGTTCGAGGGGTGGGTAGAGGCAGTGGCTAGGGCGATGTGGGGGTGGGTTAGGGGTAGGGCCAATTTCCATGTTGAAAACAATTAGCCTTGTTTTTGAGGTACCCCCAAAACATTGCCCAAAGTGCCATACTTAATTATACATAATTACCCAGTAATTTTCTATCCTCCTTACCATATAATAGCATGTACTTAGAGGACTGTAACAGGAAGGACACAAAGTATAAAGTCATAATTAATATCAGAGTAGTTAGTAGCAATTAAGGTTTTGAGATTAATGTGTTAAAAGTGTTGACACATTTTCATTGAGGAAATGTCCTATTATGTCACCACAAAGCTACATATTTACAGCTTGTCATACAGATTGTAGTGTTTAATGTGTCCAATTTCTGTAAAGAAAGCACACTGATTAGCAGTATACGTAAATCATAGCCGTTATGCAGAGTCCTGGTAAAAATGTGTTCAAACCCCCATCTGCAGGCAGCATATAAAATGGTACTTCTGCTTTCTTAAAATAATAATAATCCAGAAACAAAATATCCGTGTTTATTCTACCTTCGGGGCTGACTACTAATCGATAACCCTGCACTTAATATCACATCTATAATAGCCGCGTCAGTGAAACCAGATTGATTCTGCAGATGAACCTTGGAGTTCCCGCTGAGCTGTATGATTGGGGAGAAACATGTCCCCCGTGAAGGTAATGAAATGATGTGCATCTGGGCTCTGAGCTGTTTCCCCAGCGCACGGGCGCGTTATTAACCCGCTTCCCCCGCGCTCTTCCTCTTCCTCTTCCCACACAACCTACTGGCTACTGCAGACTGCAGTCTAGTCAGGCTTAATCCTTAAAGGGGCTATGCGTGGCTTTTTAACGTCCAATCAATCATTGGCACTTTCATTTTGAGACAGCTCCGAAGATTGACAGCCTCTACCGGACTCAACTGTACACTGCATTTTACATTGTGTGCCACCGGGACGGATATGGCTGAATTGCTTTACGGCACAAAACACAAACCTTTTTTTTTATAATAATAATAAAAATATTTTTTTTTTTTTTTTTTTTTACTGTGTAGGTCACGGCTTTATTCCAGTTCAACTCTTCTAACTGCACCGTTTCATCAGACTTCATGTTAGATGTTATCCAGGGCTGCTATCGGCTCCTTCTTCGTGCCCTTCAAAACAAAAGGAGGGGGTTTGTGTATGGGGGGGGTGAGGGGGTTATGAGAAATGTGATCTCACCGCAAAATGATACGTGTCACATTTTAAGACCAAGCTAATGGAAAATGGAAAGCCCTGTCCAAAAGCATTACAGGATACATGTTTGTCGTATTTTAGCTCCCCATGACAAAAGCCTAGAAAGATATATCAAGTCCGGTGATGATTATGGGTAACATACTTTTAGATTCCATAGACCCATAGCCTACAACACACATGATGGAATATAAACCTAATCTGTGTACCTGTCACCCTGAAGTGAGGAGAGCATTTACAGGAAGACAGGCAGTTCTTGAACTGTTGATCTTTGGTGGTTGTGACAGTCAAGATTGACCGCATATTCACTCAATCACATTCAAAGTGTGGAGCGAAAACATCAAACCACGCATCATAATAGCCCACTCTCTGTATCACTCTAAGGTTGGTGTTTTTAATGCATTTCTTACAGTAAGTCAACAAATGATATCCTGTGAAAATAACATGAGCAAGGAATTTGTTTTGCTAACAAGTGTCGTCCATATATATATACAGTATATATATATATATATCAGGGCTGGCACGGATCACCGTGACCCGTACGGATCAGCCCCCACGGTTCGGAACGTCCATGGTCCGTGGACCCCCCCCCCCCCCCCTCCTTTTCGTTTCATTTAACGTTAGTGTATGAGAACGCCTGCAGTGCAGCCAGACACAGACAGGCATCATCATGGCAAGCGCAAGTGAGCTTCCTCATCCCTTCTCCCCACTGTAAAGTCTTTCTGAAGGCTGTGGCTAGTGGCTACTAAAGACAGCATCACAATAAACTTATTTCAACACCTCTGAAAAAGCATAGGAATGCGAGCAGCGTGTTGCGGGCTGCACAGGATAACGAGAGCCACAACACACACACAAACACACGCGCGTGCACACTTTTCACAAACACGTTATCACCGGACGGTGAAATGTTGCCTTTAGGACACATAACAACAAAACAACACGTGGGGCCACCGAGCTTAACGTGGCATCAACATTATGTTTCCAGACTCACCCGGTCTGTACCCATGTCAAGTGACTGCAGGTTAGCAAGCAACAGCCAGGAAGTTAGACATAGCAGCGCCACGCTAAAACAGGAAGTTGGGTTGTTCTGCCTTCAGAGTAAAAGCATAAATTGTGTCACTTATGAGAAAAAAACATTTTTTGAGCTGTGCAGGGTAACAAACGGTTAGAGAAGTATAATAGCATTAAAAAATCGAAAATCATTTTTTTTTGTCTCAAAATCCGTCACCCGATCCGAACCGTGGGTTTTCTGATCCGTGCCAGCCCTAATATATACACACACACACACACACACACACACACACACACACACACACACCATTGTGATCTCAAGAAAGTAGTCCGAAAATAGTCCTTGTCATAATGAAGAATTTGTTCCCATTTGAATTTGATTTGGTAATAACTATAATAGCTTGACTTGTCATGGTAACAGTTAAATATATATACCTGTATGTCTTTGCGATCTGTATTTAAAGGTTTTTAGCTTACAATTGGATGCCAGTGACTTCTGGGTTGAATGCTACAGTATAAAGGGGCAGTGGGAAGTAGGGCTGTTGAAACGAATTTTGATATTCGAATATTATTCGAATTTAATAATTATGAACGAAATTCGATTATTATTATTTTTTAAAAACGAATATTTTTTTATTTAAAAAATTTTTTTTTTTTTTTTTTTTTTTTTTTTAGAACACTAGAACAGTGACAAGTTCTGACAACATACTTGAAGAAAAGAGTGTTAACTGAAGTTGACTGTTGAAGCTGCTATACTGATGTAAACCTACCTGTAGCTCTTAAAATGTATGTTCATTCATTGTTAACTGAAGTTGACTGTTGAAGCTGCTATACTGAATGTAAACCTATAGCTCTTAAGTGCAATACGTGACTGATTTTTTTGTTGTTCATGGCTCATTGTTGTTTTGGCAAAGTTTACTTATTTGTTTATTGATAAGGAGCTCAAACAAAGGCTGTGTCTTTTTTTATTATCAATTATTTTATTTTAGCATTTCAGACAGCACCAATACATCACTGATGAATATTAACTAAGCTCTGGTTATCTGACCTATTTTCTAATGCAATGAATGTATGTACATTGTACAAGGAACATGTTTTCTTAAATAAACATCATTGCTGGACTATTTGTGATAAGCCTAATATTATTTTGAATATTCATCCACCATTCACTTTTCCATCTACATTTGGTAAAATGCTTAGAAAAAGTTTTACTTGGTCAAACCCAAAGATTCAGCTATATTTAGAATCAGAACACAACATAAGAGAAGACAACAATTCACTCAGACCAAAAAAAAAAAATTTTTTTTTTTTAAATTCAATTAAAAATTAATTAAAATATTCGAATATAATTCGAATATTAAAATGTATAAAGCACTGAAATTCGAATTTGATTATAGAGGGAGATTGACAGCCCTAGTGGGAAGTGGGGAAGTAACAAAGAGTATAGAGCAAATGTTGATTTGGTTATTTTCGTAGGATTTGTTTGACGATAAGAAATGCATTTAAAAACAGCAGCGTTATCCTTTAGGTTACCCCAAACTGGTAATGAAACTGAAACTGAAAACCTAGAGGATAATCTGTGCTTTTAATTCACCCAACATAAAGGTGTGACCTGAAGACCTGACAGTGCTAGATAGACAAGGGTAAAAAATATGAGTCTGATTAGAGATCTCTGTGTGTGTGTGTGTGTGAGCGTGCGTGCATGTGTGTGTGTGTGTGTGTGTGTGTGTGTGTGTGTGTGCATGTGCATGCGTGTGTGTGTGCGCGTGTGTGCGTGTGTGTTTTGTCTGAGCTGAAGAGAGCAGAGAGCGGTGGGTTATGCATCTCCTGGGCTTTTACTGAGCCAACAGAAATAGAAAACAAATACAACCTCACAAAGGGCCGAAAGCTGGAGGAAGTCTCCTCTCTGCCTGTTAGCGTGTGTCCTCATGCCTTGCCCACTACTGAAAGGCCAACAGAGGCCTAGGCTACAGGTTACATCACTGTATGTGGCTCTGTCTGTCTTTCCTTTTTTTCAACAGCATACAGAGCCAAAGTCCCTCCGCTTCCGGCTTGTCAGACCCTATATGCGCACCAGACCAGCGTTATTTTTTTTTAATCCTGTTTGAATTGTGCCACGGGGGAACACACGATGATGTTTGTCAATTTAAAAGGTAACTTTGCAAGGCAAGAAAGTCGCAGTTTGTGTTAAAACTGTTGGCACTATAAGTTATAAATCAGAAAGACTACGTTCTGTTACATTTCAGTTTCATGTGGACCTCATGTGGCACAATTCAAATGGGATCAAACAAAGTATTGTCACTCGCCGTCCACCAGTCCTATTTTTTGGAGACCTTGGTACGCATGCTGAGGCAGGAGGAAGTGACGTCCACTTCGGCTCTTTATACCGACTGTATTCCTTTTGATATTGTTACGGCCACTAGTGCCGTCCCTTGTGTCTTTCTTTTCTCCTTTTCTTTTCCTATGTTCGGTGGAGCTAAATTGCATGTGTGAATATTGTAGTGCTTCCTATTTGTGTTTTATGCTGTGTTACCATTGATATGGACTACAAGTCCCATGGTCCTGGTGGATGACGTCACTCTCGGGTGATGCCGTCACGGACTAAGTAGCTTTAAACACACCTCCGGGGGGGCACCGCATGAGAGCAACAATGACAGCCATAATGTCCAAGCAATAAAGGCCACACACAAAGCAAGAGGGAATGCTGACAACTTTGCGCAAAGCAGCACCATATGTGGGTCTTGAAGTGACTGACTTTCGCTGCAAACGGGGCTTGATGCGTTCGCTGTACTTGTGCGCGATAGCATGATGCAAGCTAGTGGGGTCGAGCGTCGGCGACCCGAATAGCTTCACGAACATCCATCCTCTCCACCGAACCAACCACCAACCAAACTGAACTCTGTTCAAACGTCACCTGAACCGGCCGCTCCTCGGGGAATGCTTGGGCTGGAAGGACAACTGAACGAGATGTCCGGATGAAGTCCTAGTCCATGCCAACATAGCTACACCCACACTGCATAGGTTTATTCACCGTTTGCTTAGCTCCGAATTGTTTTTCCTTTTCTGAATGTAGGCTATGGTTAATTGTGTTAAGGTGCAATCTAAATCGTTACAATATGTTGTTTAATACTTAGTAGGCCTAAGTTGCACCTGGTAAACTTTCACTACGTCTATGCAACTTCAATTTTTCCAAAGAGAAAGTAGAGAGCGCTGCGTGAAGGGATATCAGTGTTAGAATGAGGACAACTTATTGTTGCCGAAGACAGAAAATGCAGCTATCATCTCAAGAGAATATAAAAGCACCTGGCCCTCCATCCACTGCTTGCGAGATGCAAGTAAATGACCCCCTTTCTTTCCAGAGAATATGGAGGGGCCCCAACTCATTCTAAGCAATTTCATTGAAAACGCCACATAGTATTATTACGAGACAATTTGGGCCCGAGCTGAATCTGGGGGAAGGTTATCAGGCGAGTCGAAACTCAGCGGTTCTATTTCGAGCATTAATCATCAGGATTATTTTTCCAACAAAGAGTTTAGGCGGGTTGGAGCTGGACTTTCTTTCTGCCTCTCATTAGCTGTGGAGAAATGGTGTCTGGCCCCAGCAAAAAAGCCCCCTCTCTCTCTCTCTGTCTCTCTCTCTCTGTCTCTCTTTCTCTCTATGAACCTGCGTCAACCCTACACTTGTCGACCGTGAAAACTGAGCAACAACAATGGTCCTCCTGCCAAAAGTCCACATTTGTTTCGGCTGCACAACATTGAGCTGCTGATTGCCGTCCATCTGTTCCCCGGCATGGCCCAATATTCGAGCTAATCAGCATGACTGCTATCATCAGCGCAGGTCATTTAGGAGGGCTGATCCGCCAAGTTCTGGACCAAAGCGGGCCCAAGATCTATGGGTTTCATAGGCGGCTGGAGGTAGGTGTGTGGATTGGGTTACAACGCTAAACAAATGTGGGAAAGTGAATGCATTAGCAACATCATTAAAGGACCATTACTCTGGGATCTGATGAGCTCCTCTTTCTCCCTGTTTGTCGGACAAACAGCACGAGCAGATTGGGTATTGCATTTGTATGAAGGCAAATTCAAATACTCACATTTCAATATTCATGGCTGGACTACAGCATATTGGCCATTCAGTCCTATTATACAGATTTAGGCTATTTAATGAATGTTGACAGAGTTCACCATATGGGAAGTTACATGAACTCATACGCATAGAAATACAGTCAATTGAATGTTTTATTTTGAAGTGTGCAGTTCACCATTATGCAAGACCTGGACATCAGACTCTGCTCCATTTATCTGAATGTGGTAGTTGTTTGGACATATTCTTCATGGTACTGTCAGTAGCTTGTTTGTGAATAAGGTTCAATGGATTGTATTGTTGTATGTATTCCTTGTGATTGTATTCTAAAGAATAATTTGAGTTATGTTAATTCACTGTATAAATAGATACAAATCTGAAAAATAAAGATTAATTCATAAGATAAGTGATTCATAAAATCAGTGGTTTATATTATTTGGCAATCAAATAATATTTATGTAAATTCCTTTATGAAAAACAAAAGTGAAAATACCCTAGTCTGTGAGAAATTCACCAATCAGTAGACATGTTAGCTGATAAGGAACAAGCTGATCAACAGTGCTGCCCGTATAGCTCTTCAAAAGGAGGCAGGCCATTCAGATGTCAGGGAAAGGCTTTCAAAGTGAAAGGAAAAACCTTTCCTGTCAGCCGGGCTCTGATTCCTTTTCAAATCCCCTCTGCTCGACAGCACACATTACGCTATTGTTCCTCCCCTTATCGGTCATGTGAATCAGGTCTTCTGTCAAATATTAATCCCTCTATCTGTCGGAGGACGGCTAAATGGCTTCCTCCCCGTGGGTTTGATGTCACTGCTGCCCTTTAGAGACGCCACAAAACTTCTGAAATGTAGCTGAAACAGAGAGCCCCATAAAGCCCTGATTGTGAGTGCTGTTGATGTCTCCGAGACAGATCGCCTTTCATCTTCTTTTCATTCCACTCGCAGCTTCCTGGGCTTTGCTGAAAGATCTGTACGTAGGGTAGACTGCAAATGCACACCCGTATACAACGCAGTCCCACCTTTATGTTAGCAACAATGTCTCAGACATACTTGCCAACCCTCCCGATTCTCCTTGCCCTCTCCCAGTTTCCTCCCGACCCGGAGTCACAATTCGCACTGTACAAGTATAAGCCTGCTGTTCTATTGTTTCCACTTGGACAATGATACAACTACATCAAATATATTGTTTCCATAGCATGCACAATACAACTACACCAAATATATTGTTTCCATGGCATGCACAATACAACTACACCAAATATATTGTTTCCATGGCATGCACAATACAACTACACCAAATATATTGTTTCCATGGCATGCACAATACAACTACACCAAATATATTGTTTCCATGGCATGCACAATTCAACTACACTAAATATATTGTTTCCATGGCATGCACAATACAACTACACCAAATATATTGTTTCGATGGCATGCACAATACAACTACACCAAATATATTGTTTCGATGGCATGCACAATACATACAACTACACCAAATATATTGTTTCCATGGCATGCACAATTCAACTACACCAAATATATTGTTTCCATGGCATGCACAATACAACTACACCAAATATATTGTTTCCATGGCATGCACAATACATACAACTACACCAAATATATTGTTTCCATGGCATGCACAATTCAACTACACCAAATATATTGTTTCCATGGCATGCACAATACAACTACAGTACACCAAATATATTGTTTCCATGGCATGCACAATTCAACTACACCAAATATGTTGTTTCCATGGCATGCACAATTCAACTACACCAAATATGTTGTTTCCATGGCACGCACACAAATATCCAACTACACCAAATATATTGTTTCCATGGCATGCACAATACAACTACACCAAATATATTGTTTCCATGGCATGCACAATACAACAACACCAAATATATTGTTTCCATGGCATGCACAATACAACAACACCAAATATATTGTTTCCATGGCATGCACAATACAACAACACCAAATATATTGTTTCCATGGCATGCACAATACAACTACACCAAATATATTGTTTCCATGGCATGCACAATACAACAACACCAAATATATTGTTTCCATGGCATGCACAATACAACAACACCAAATATATTGTTTCCATGGCATGCACAATACAACAACACCAAATATATTGTTTCCATGGCATGCACAATACAACTACACCAAATATATTGTTTCCATGGCATGCACAATACAACTACACCAAATATATTGTTTCCATGGCATGCACAATACAACAACACCAAATATATTGTTTCCATGGCATGCACAATACAACTACACCAAATATATTGTTTCCATGGCATGCACAATTCAACAACACCAAATATATTGTTTCCATGGCATGCACAATACAACTACACCAAATATATTGTTTCCATGGCATGCACAATTCAACAACACCAAATATATTGTTTCCATGGCATGCACAATACAACTACACCAAATATGTTGTTTCCATGGCACGCACACAAATATCCAACTACACCAAATATATTGTTTCCATGCCATGCACAATACAACTACACCAAATATATTGTTTCCATGGCATGCACAATACAACTACACCAAATAGCCTATGTTGTTTCCATGGCATGCACAATACAACTACACCAAATATATTGTTTCCATGGCATGCACAATACAACTACACCAAATATATTGTTTCCATGGCATGCACAATACAACTACACCAAATAGCCTATGTTGTTTCCATGGCATACACAATACAACTACCGTACACCAAATATATTGTTTCTATGGCATGCACAATACAACTACACCAAATATATTGTTTCCATGGCATGCACAAGAAGAGAGCTGCTCATCTCCTCTGCGGAGGTGCGGCTGCGCTACCTCCACTTGAAAATCGATTGAGCGTCTGCTGGCACCGACAGCGACTTCATGATGCATTCAAGAGCACTTCGTAACCTCGGAAATCTATCTATACTTGAAGACCATAGTGGCAGTTTATAAAACAGGAACGTTTTAAAATGAGCACTAATGGGGGATAAAAATGTGATAAAAAAAATCGTGAAAAAAATATTGGCGGGGGGGGGGGGGGGGGGGGGGGACGGGGGGGTCGGTGACAGGACAGGAACGTTTTTTTTTCCTTTGTTGAAATCTAAGATGACTTTCTTTTCTTTCATTAGAGCATTTTTAATAATTCGATTCTAAAATCATAACAATAGGGTGACAGAGCCCACCTCAATTGTGGAGGACTCTCTCGCCCTAATTATGTTTATAAAAAAATATTGTGATTGGTGTATATGGGGTCGAACAGGCTTCATGAAGAAAAACATTGTTCAAGTACCAAATTAGGGTTATTCTAATCCAACCAATTTCTGTGGTTCTCTTATAGACACATTGAGGAAAAACTGTATTTTCATCCAACAGTGTTCGGTATTTTCTGAATGATACAGTCAAGAGTGAAGCCAATAGGGTTAGTGATATGGGCTCGTCTGTAGCGGTAAACAAAGAGTCTGTGGAGAGGGTGGTGACAGCTGTTGGACACTGCCATCTCTGCTGTAATTGCATGGCGGCATGCTGGAGACAGGTGCAGGACCTGTGTGACTGGGAGAGTTGGCCTTTCAACCATCCTGTCACTTTGACTCTCCTAACACCTGATAGTGAGCTCGTTACAATACCTCACATGCTCCGCCGGATGATCCATATATGGCATTGGGCGAGTGCCCAGGGGCACCAGCCCATTGCCTTGCTGGGGGGGCACCAAATGATTTGCAGATGCCGGCGCCAGACATGACTGTCTTTGAGAGGCTGTAGTGGGCTCATTTTTAAAGCCAGAGTGAAGATACTGCTATCATATGAAACTAGAAGACTTAAGGCATTCGTTGGTATCAACCATGTTAGCTTGTCGGGAAGGGGGCCAAATAACGTTGCAACGTTAGGCTACATTTTGGCAAGGGAAAAACTGGCGTGGCGTCGAAGAGGTCCCTTGAGCTCTCACGTCATGATATCTGAATAGGAGTGACTTCTATGGGTACCCACAAGTCTCCCCTTTCCAGACATGCCCACTTTATGCTAATCCCATGCAGTTTTTGGCAAAAACCATGCATGCCAATTTTAGCATGCAGTGTTATTTTCGCCTATTCTCTTTGAATAGTTGTGCATACTGCGGTCCCGAAACGTCCCGTCTTGGAATTGCGTAAATTGGGTATGACTGGAAAACTGAGACTGTTGTGGATTCACACAATAGTACCTATTGTATTCATGTGTGATCACGTTCAGGTTAGTCCCTACAGTAGCCATTTCTTTGTAGTGAGACCATTTTTCGAAACTTGACCACACGGTCTATTTTTTTTTAAAGTTAGTAGCCATTTTGTCTCTTACATTCTTCTGCAGTACTGTATGTGTTGAGCCTGTACTTTAGTCATAAGTTTATGTAAATTTGTGGTCTTTATTGCCATAGTAAATTTCACTTTTTGCCGGACCCAGAACGGGCCAGCCATGACACGTCTTAGAGGGGGTTACTGAACATCGTTGAAACACGCATGCATGAGTGTTGAGCAGCAGCCAGCGGCAGACCAGACAATATAGTTAGTTAAACTCACACATGTGTGTTTCAACAATGCGGAGTCAGTCAGTCAGTCAGTCAGTCAGTCAGTCAGCCAGCCCCTGAGACGTTTCTTTGCCAGCCCGTTCCAGGTGCTGTAGTGGCAGCAGTCTGGGTCCAGCTTAACTAGGCTTGCCTAGTCTTGTTTACATGTAAAGTGGAAGGAGGGGGCCTCTTCAAGTGTGGTCACCAAGCCCCCAGGAATAGCACTGGGCTTTGAAGCCATTTGAACATGCTGGTGAAGCTCTGTATTGCAAGTCACATGACGCCATGCAGCCCAGAAAGGAAAATTCCCATCCACTTGCATGGGGACTCCGGCAGCTGTTAAACCCAGGGGAATTTTTTCCGGGTGTCACTCAAAGTATAAAACGACTCTTTTAATTATCAACTAATTTTTTATGGGGCATTTCTTTCTTCAGAAACCACTAAGAGCCGTATACGGGGGTATTTTCTTCTTGTAATACAATCCATGGGTGGGAGGGGTGGGAGACGTCATGGAACACGTCATGACACACATGCGCACTTCGCCTTGGGCTGCATTGTCAGGAAGTAAAACCAGGAAGAAAAAGCCCCCATGATGGCTTCATGCGCCAATGAGCAACCTCCGTCCGAATGCATGGGTGGGCGTGGCACGTCCCCTATCCAGTTCTTTTAATACATCCATGGTGGTCACCCAGGGGCACCACACTGTGCTACAGTAATCCGGGCCTACTCACATGTGAGCATCTCATTGTTTTGTAGGCATTATTGTATGCACTATATATTTCTGCATTCCCATTCCTATTAGTAGGTATGGCCAGCATTGCAATCTGGGAATCTCTTTGTTCAATATTGGTGAAGTTTTTTTAATTATGTGATTAGGACAGTGTTGTGACTAATTAGCACAGTAGATAATATCTATATTATATCATGGTGGATTATGTGGAATGAATATATAGGCCTGTAAATCGTCAAATATTTCCACATGCTAAAAAAAGTTTTTAATGAAAATATAATTTGTATTCCTTGCCAATGTAACCCAGCTATGTGATAATGTAGAAGCAAAATCTGCATTTCCATTGGCAGAACACCAACACATATTTTAATATTGTTTACATGCAGTACTTAGTCTGGTGCTGTGAGAAAATTTATAAACATCAGGTCCTGGGGTTCTCAATAATAAGACTGCATTTAAATGTCATTTATAGCAAACCAAATGTCAATATGATATACAGCACTGTGGAGCAGTACCTATTACAGTAAGGTGTGTGTTTAATGCTAACAGTATACAGTGTGTATATATATTATGTCTAAAGTTACTGACACTGTTGACATCATCAGTGATGTCATCAGTGACATCATCAATCAATGAACTATAGCCTCAGCCTTAGGGCAATCAGCCTTAGGGCAATTAATCTGTCCTAATTAAAAAATCAGGCTTGTCAGGTCACCTGCACAGGTGCTCTTTACACTTCCTGAAATAGCATAGCTGTGGCCGGACAAAAATCTTGAAACAGACAACACAAACAGAGTCCACATTGCCAAATTATAGATATCAATTTCTCAGAGTAGGCTACTGAATGCATTTGTTTTTATACCTCCGCCGGTGATAGCCAGGCCGGAGGCATTATGGATCCGGGTTGTCCGTCCGTACGTCCGATGTCCGTTAACGCGATATCTGAGGAACGCCTTGACGGAATTTTATCAAATTTGCCTCAAACATCGACTAATGCCTACCCCACACTACAGGATTTTCAAATCCTTGAAGATTATAAAAATCTTGAGAGCCCACACACTACAGGACAGAGAGAGCCGATTTTTTAACATTTCAATCTTGGGACACACACACAATCGCGTCTGTTCAAACGCAACCCCACACACTAGAAGATTATGCCGAAGATTCACCTTGGAAGCAGGGCTCGACGTTAACTTTTAAAATGCCTATTCAGTGTGCGCACCGGGTGTAGTAGTGTCATTTCGTTTTCTAAACAAATTTTATTTTTTGTTTTTATAATGCATTTGCACTGAAAGGATTTGTTTAACTAATATTTGCGCGGACAGCCGCGTCCATTCGGGGTGTAGGCCTACTGTGCACGGCCAGGCGAAAACCGTCTGCACAGGTGTCTTGTGGAGGGGCGCGTCTGCTGATTTGACTCACTTTTCAGTGCGGACACTCGCCGATGCGGGAAGCTGAGACCTAAGCGCTTGTTGTAGGCTACATGCTTTGCAGTATAGCATTTAGTTTTCCGTCCCGTTCAAAGACGCACGGGTATTTCACCTCGATGACAATTTCCTCGTTCTTTGTTTCTGTGCGGGGCTGCGAGCGGACGCGGACCAGATTATTTTGCGAAAAACTGTAATGGAAACGCAGCTACTACTGGCTCTCTGCTCAAGATGCAATCGTCTGTCGGGTTGTAAATATCTAACATGTTAGATATGCCCGATTCACAATCGGGAAGAGGCAGTCTTCCCGATTGTGAATCTTTGAACCCCACACACTACAGGATCATTTGGGAAGATTATCTGCCCGACGCGCTTCAAATCGGGAGCACCCCCAAGAAAATCGGGAGGGGGGAATCTTGGCCATAATCTTGCAAATTATCCTGTAGTGTGGGGTAGGCATTAGACTCAAGGATGATCTGATTAGATTTTGGTGGTCAAAGGTCAAGGTCATTGTGACCTCTCGAACACCATTTTCAAGCTTGTTAACGCGATATCTCAGGAATGCCTTGACGGAATTTCATCAAATTTCCCTCAAACATTGACTTGGACTCAAGGATGAACTGATTCGATTTTGATGGTTAAAGGTCAAAGTTCAAGGTCACTGTGACCTCACACACCCAATTTCCAAGCTCTGTAACGCAACATCTCATGAGCGCCTTGACGGAATTTCTTCCAATTTGCCTCAAATGGCGATTTGGACTCAAGAATGAACTAATGGCGGAGGCATAAATCAGCGGTGCGGTCGTTCTACTTATAGATATATAACTTTCTCAGAGTAGGCTGCTGAATGTATTTGTTTTTGTCAGCCCATTGTCATTTTTCATTTTCATGTTCGTTGGGATGTTATTTTCGACTTTTCCCCAACTGTGAACTGTCTGGCAGGTGCAATCAGCATATGCTATCCTTCCATCTGGCACTGAATAATATCGCGACAATTACTTTCGTCTCCGTGACTGTCATCAGTGTCCTGTGGAACCCTCCCTCTCCACAAAGTTTACTTTTTCATGAACAGAGGGAAAAAATCATTTGGCTCTGTTCCAACACTGAGAAACCTTTTCTGCACGCGAGAGATAATGTCAGCTGTCAACTGCAATGAAAAGAAAATAAAAGTGCCAAAATGTCAGATACCGGGTTTTTGCAGGACGCCAGCGTCAACGACGACGAGGGTTATTGCAGGATTGTTTTGTAATCTGCTATTGCCGACACTTTCAAGCCATTATTCATCAGGGCAGTGTTGCACTTTGGGGGGGAAATGCACATCCTAACATCCTCACAGAGAAATTATATACAGTATTCATGACAACAGACCATCTGATTATTTTGTCCGGTAGTTTGTTTCTTTGCTATTCTTTGTTGTTGCTGCTCTCTAGGCTATCTGACAGGCTGATGGTATAATGCTGCATTCATTTATAACTGGCAAGTGGTAAATTGTCAGTTACTACTAGCAAAAACTGGAAGTTCCTACTCGCAAACTTGGGTATAATTTCTCAACCCCCTTTGCTCCCAACGCCTAATTTGACGTCATTTCAACATGGATGGCACCCACAATTGTAAGAATTTAAAACAAAACAAAATTTAATTTTTCTTTTCTTTTTAACAATAGCAAGCTTTCAGACCAATCAGCCTTTCCCCCCCACTATACCAGAGTGCCAGCCAGTACAGCCAGACTCTCCCCCGTTGTAGGGAGAGAGTCTGGCAAGCCAGACTAGTTTTGATATAACAAGTTCTCTAATTAATGTTTAGCTTTTTTGAGAATATGTAGTGTAGCCATTTGAATTGAATTGAAATGAATGTGTTTTACTCGGAAATGTTAAGCCAATAGAGAGCGTTATATAAAATTGCAGTTGAATCGTCTTCACTGATGTAATCAGTCGAATATGGCAGGCATCTGAAATTGGATGCTTGAATTGGGCTCTGCCCAGCACACTCAAGGCTCTGGATCTTTTCCTCTGATGCCAGCCAGGCAGCTGTGTGTTCCACTATTTGTGCCAGATTCTCTGAGTCCAGTACATGCGGTGGCCCTGGACAATAATGGATATATCTGACATTGATTAGGTCCAGCCACTGCACTCTACTAACAGACGCAACACCAGATTTGGAATTAGAAACTTTGTTTTTTTCCCCGTCTTGCTGAATCAAAACCACATTAAAACTTGAATCATGGGATACATTCCTTTTGGTGCAGTCCAGATCCTCAAGGAAGTCCAGTTCCACGGCCCCTGGCAGGCCTCATTTTCTCTGCAGTTGGAAAAACCAATTACCGTATACTGCAATGGTCGAGAAGCAATTTATATTTTCAACCTATTGTAACGCCAAGGTGTTTATCAATAAGGCTGTCCTCGTCAAAGCCCCCATATGCTGAAAGTAGACTAGCTAGTCAATGCAACTTTTCGATTTAAAAAAATATAGGTTATATATATATATATATATATATATATATATTATGAACAGCTGCAGCAGTACCTACAGTAACAACCGTCTGTTAATGCGAAAGTGAACTATAATAATTATTTCAAATTGTGACCCACATGTCAGGTCTGTTCAATATGAGGGGGGGAAAAGAAGGCAGAGAGCCTTAAAGGAACAGCCCCCCCCCCGCCCCTCCTATATTAGTCTGTGGTGTTGAGTGCTTTCCAGGAGTTTTATAGTAATAAAGTGTACAATTTTGGTGTTTCCAACCTGCCTCGTCTAGCCTACTTCTACTTCAATTAGGGATTTCAGGCATTTCCCAGAACTAGTGGAGTGCCCGTTCGCCCCGCCGCTGCACAGAGCACTGTTCTCTTGTTTAGTCAAAGTTTATTAGGCTATTTAGTGGCATCTAGCTGTGAGTTTCCAGATTGCAACCAACTAGCGTGAGAACCTACGGTGGCTGCGAAAAAATATGAAAGGCCCTCTTTAGATGAGCCAGTGTTTGGTTTGTCCATTCTGGGCCTCTGTAGAAACGTGGGCGGGCTCCGTGGAAATATCTGGACATGACGGTTGTGTCTGTAATGCAAGGAAGCTTAATATCATCTACCTAACTAGATGATTGTTTAATTAGGTATCTCATTTTAATATAGGTGATTAAAAATAACTTGTTTCAGATGTCCTCATTCTTGAAGGTAGCATTGCACGCGACAGGTCGCACTGGTGCTGTTTCCATTGAATAGACAGACCTTTTCTTACCAAACTTGATGAAGTTGTTTCCCAAAGCATTGACTTTCCTGACACTGTACACACATCTGACTGCACTGAAATTAAATAAAGGTTGACGTTATTGACTATTCTAGAATAAAAATTAAAAGAAAGTGACAGATGTTTGTTATTTAGCCAATGTTGTTTCACTTTTTTCTGATGCGGTTGGCTTTGTGGGCGTCGCCATTAGGGGCTCGCTCGGGCTCGCTTCATTCTTCTTCGTCGACTGTAAGGGTCGCAAGGTATCATGGGATATCCTAACAAAACAAAGGTACCATGGTATGGTTCCTCCAAAATGATCCATAACCTGGTACCTAGAAAGGTTGCAAATTCAGTGAACTTATGTATAAAACTGGTTTCAGACAGCCTAATTACAACTTCTTACCTAGAAATGCCACCTACAGTATATTGCTCGTTCACTTGAGAATCAGACGCCTAAGGGCCTTTCTCTCTGTGTGGAGTTTGCATGTTCTCCCCGTGCTCCCCCAGGGGGTTCCTCCCTATATAACCCCCCCACTAAAAACATGCAGAAGATCAGATCGTCATCGTCATCCGACCAGTGACGACAACATCCGAAGTTGGTCCCCGGGCGCTGTACGAGAAAGCGACCACTGCTCCTGGCCTGCCCCCCGGAGGAAAGGACATGCCTGGATGGGTTAAATGCAGAGGACACTTTTCACCGGCCACCGTCAGCATGAGTGTGTTGTGGCCGCATGCATGTATTGTGGTGTTCGTGTGACAATAAAAGACGGGCTTGCCCCGTTACGAGAGTTTTTTTTACGAGAGAGAGAGAGACAGGCCCGACATCACATCGTCTAAAATGCCTCAATGGGCCCAGAAAAGCAAAGGCACAGTACAGTATGTCATGACCTGTTTTAAAGTGTTAAAGTGTTTTAGGCTAGATGTTTCCTTTATAGCGGATTCATTTTTACTTGATGCTTTTCCTGTCACCACCAAGAGATCGACTACTGTAGAAAGTGATTGTTTTCTCAGCCGTCTACTCGAAAATAGATGTATATCCTTGAGTTATATAGATTATGTTCCTGAATACATTAACGGAAAATGAGTTTGCACGGGGTGTCAGTATGCGTCTGTGAGGCGTCCTACAGCTGTACGACATTTTCAGCTGAACAACTGCCAGCTGTAGACGCAATTACATCCTTGCGAGTTCGCCAAGAAGGAACACTGGGAACACTTGAGCAACATAACAAGGTTTATTAGCAGTTTCTATAGCAACCGCACGCGCCCGGTACCTGGCATTTTCCCTCCCGCACAAGGGTCGCTTTCCTTAAGGGATTTCTGACATGTAAAAGGACCTTAACCACACATTAGGCATGCCTTTACGGTTACATTCATTCATTCGTTCACTCACACACACCGTCATCACCTCATAGGTTAGATAAGCTTATTTTAATGAACACCTGGAACTCAATCAACACCGGCCCTGGTTTATCTGATGAAATCACATGCCCACATCTACCGATTGGCTCTGCTTTAGCAAATATGCAAACGAATTGTGGGCACTTACCACCACCACCGCCACACATTTAGTTTAGATAATTAGTTTCATTGTTGCTGGTATTACATTTGTCACCGTAAATGGCGCCATATGCTCGTACCACTTTATTGAAGTTGGGGGGGGGATGGGGTGCAAATAAGCAGATGATTTAGCAGTTGCACCGCTCCGGTACACCGACTGATGCGATGAAGCCAGGCACTCATTGAATGTCTGATTTGTTTTCTCCCTTTGTTCTCTTAGATTACCCGTTGTGGGTAATTAGCAATATTGCTAAGGGCGAGGACAATAAGCATGGGTTAAAGTGTGTATAAACAGGGAAATGTCTGATACACTGAGGGGAATAAGTATCAACACATTTGCTGAGGTATTCTACAATCTATAGGGACGTGGCTTGTTAATCCTTTACTCTCATATGTGTGGAACAGATCTGTGGTTCGATACCGATCCTCTGGCTGACCAGCGGGTGGTTTCATCTCCTCAACACACAGAGCTTAAGAAGTGTCACTTTCACTATCAAAAGATATGTCTATTTTTTAAACAACTCCTAAACAATGAGCTTCATCCGGCCGTCGCCAGCTGCTGGTGGTCCTGCACCCGCCGTTCTAGCCATGGGGGCGGGATCACCATCGAGGTTCACTAACAGGGCGACCTGCCGCAGTGGACCGTGGGTCGGAAACCAGACCGGTTGGGGGATGGGGGGGACTGTTGTGGTGGGAAAAGCACTGCGGTTGCCCCCGCCGTCTGGCCTGCTCTATCTCCCGCTCTATCAGAGGCTCGCCCCTCCGCCCCGCCCCCCACCCCACTGTTCAGCGAATCAGCAGATCTGTAAGCTGTCGGGGTGATGAATAGAGGGCGTCTGCGGCGCTGCCTGCCACCGGAGGCACAGATGGATGATAGCGGGCCGTTAAAGTGCTTCCCGCCCCGCCGACACGGTCGAGGCGAACAGCAATGGTCAATGTTCCTGTGTTTTATTTCCCCTTTTTCCTTTCAATGATGTTTGTGCTGCAATGCCCCATAGGCAGGATGTGAAACACAGTTACGGCACCTGCCGCTCGCAGTCGGACATTTACCCCGTTTGCCATTAGGTCGCAAAAGGCCATCGTTGTCTTAGAAACGGTTATTTGTGGAAGCTTCCTTCCAACACAAATGCCGCATCAGTTCCTTTACGAGCCTTTGTTTGTGTCAAAACAGCAGGCTGACATTTGAAATATTATTAACCTGCCATTCACTTTTGCAGCACAAACAGAGTTATATCACTGACATGTATATCAAACTACCGCACACATTCGCCTTGTCCACTTTTGCGTGCACGCTATAATTGCATAGCTAATTGCAGGGCTAATTGAGAAGTATTCCGAGTTAATTAACTATTCTCCCACATGGTGAAAAAAATGGCTTCAATTATATATAAACCCGCCCCTAATCATACCACTTAGCGCCAGTAAGCAGTGAATTAAGACAAAATTAATGCAGGGAGCTTATCAATTTTCGTCAAAATATTTAAAAAATATGAGTCAACTTATTTTGCGTTTGTTTACACACAGCCGAGCGAAACGGTTTGGAATTTTTCAAACCTATTAACCCATGCCTACACTCTTCCCCAGAGTGGCAATTTTGTTATGAAATAATTTTCAGTAGGCTATAAATCTGCCTTTGTGATATGTAAAAAAAACGCTGCTTTAAATCCTATTGTACAGCTGTCACAGATATTAGACCCACTCGTGACCCAGGGGAAGGATTGTAGCATGAGCCAACATACGAGCCAACATAAACCATTTGATACGCTGCTGCAGTATTACAGGGAATTGTATGGTGTCAATAGGCGTGCAGGCATCCATGCACTCACACCTGCACAATGGCACTCTTATCATCGTTAGATAACACATGCAGCAGGTAAGGTGCGCTTAGCCATAGCCACAGGTCAGCTATGATGAGCCTCACACACCGTAGCCACAGGTCAGCTATGATGAGCCTCAGACACCGTAGCCACAGGTCAGCTATGATGAGCCTCACACACCGTAGCCACAGGTCAGCTATGATGAGCCTCAGACACCGTAGCCACAGGTCAGCTATGATGAGCCTCACACACCGTAGCCACAGGCCAGCTATGATGAGCCTCACACACCGTAGCCACAGGTCAGCTATGATGAGCCTCAGACACCGTAGCCACAGGCCAGCTATGATGAGCCTCAGACACCGTAGCCACAGGTCAGCTATGATGAGCCTCAGACACCGTAGCCACAGGCCAGCTATGATGAGCCTCACACACCGTAGCCACAGGTCAGCTATGATGAGCCTCAGACACCGTAGCCACAGGTCAGCTATGATGAGCCTCACACACCGTAGCCACAGGTCAGCTATGATGAGCCTCACACACCGTAGCCACAGGTCAGCTATGATGAGCCTCACACACCGTAGCCACAGGTCAGCTATGATGAGCTTCAGACACCGTAGCCACAGGTCAGCTATGATAGCTTCAGACACCGTAGCCACAGGTCAGCTATGATGAGCCTCAGACACCGTAGCCACAGAGATGTTATTGTCTGCTTTCGTCTCAATAAATGATCAGAGAACCGAGACCTGATTTGCACATTCCCTGCATAAACAGATGTGCCACAGCACTGCGCTCTTGGTTAGCAACCAGTATTGACAGGAGGGAGGTTTCACTGGCCAAAGCAAAATCACATGACAGGCCCAGCCTATAATGAAGTTCCTCACAGGGAAATTTCCATTCCTTTTTTTATTATTATTAGCATGAAGCCGAAAAATCCATAAGGATCCCAAGGGAGCACATATTAAATACGTGGTAGGGTCTCAGGCTAACATCAGAGCAGATGTTTAAGGCTGTGTTGTTGTTGTAAGGTCCTGACCTGGCCGGGACACTCTGACCTTTCAAAGGTTGTTGGACCCCTTGACCAGCTCAGATCCTTCAGCCTCACCTCTGAAACTGTAATATCTAGAGATCCTGATGGAAATATACTTTATTTGCCCATGGAAGAAATACAGTAAGAGGGTGAGCGCACGTCACGTCTTGATCACACAGCTATAGAGCTCAACAGTCACGTGACATCTCTTGCCCCGGAAGTGAGTTTCCCATTCATTTTCTCCATAGACATTTTGAAAAACCTTATATAACGAGTTTTAAGGCTGGAACCAAGCCAACCTGTGACCTACTGAATCGTGAGTGACTATAAAGCATTTCAGTTGGAGCAAAAATACAAATTTACATCAGGGAAAAAAACTAAATTTTGAACCCCGGTCAGCTGACCTTAATTAGACTCTGGATGGGGTATGGTGGCGCAGGAGCTCGGCAAGGTACGGTGGTACCATACAATATGTTGCAAGAAGAAGGTAACACGTTTAGAAGGCAATGTTCCCCCAGATGTGCCACTATACTTCCTGGATTATGAATTGGCTTTGGTTCAGCGATCTGTGATCGGCAGTTAAAGGTCTAGATTTAAGTTTGACATTCCTTTCCTGCTACAGTACATTGCTTCTCCACTTCATAACGCTCAAGGCAGAAGGAGCTGTGCGCTGTATGTGGGCGCCTGCAACACTTATTATATTTTGTACTAAATATGGAAATGATGTACAGTAGCTCCATCAGTTCAGTTCCCAATAATGATCAGTGCTGTAGATACGACGAACATTTTCCCATGATTCCTAATTAGCATGAGTATGTGTGAGCTTGGCACGGCACTTAGAGAATATTAATTAGCATTGCTGGAAGATACAGATGATTAGGAATGGCTAGAGACGAATAGATAGTATGTAGTAAAATAAAAAATATATACAGTATAATGTTCATTTTACACAATATTCATGACAAAAAATAAAAATCTGAAAAAATGGATATTCGAGGTCCTGGCTTCAAGGCACAGAGTAATCTGTCACCTCTCTGACCTCTTGGAATAACAATCTTGCAAAAACAATAAAATCATATTTTCACAGGAGTGAGCTACCTAATTTGATTAGAGATCATGAAGAGGTGATTTATCACCGTTCATTTTGTCCCTTTTTCTTTTTCTCTTGAGAACGATGGCTTTTTTTTTGCTGAAATGTGTTGTGGTTTCCTGGCCTGCAGCACCGTTAACCAGTCAAAAATGCAAGTAAATATTCTTGTTTCCTTTTTTTTGGCTGAAGAACGAGTCTTTTTATCCGTCATAGACTCATAACTGAAATGTGTTGCTCACTCATATGTGCTGTCCTCCATCATTGATGCTAGTAAGTGGGGCTTAGGGATTGGGAAAGAATTCCAGTGGGTGTGGAGCTTTCGATCCTAAATGGGAACGAGTACGGGCCAGGAAGTGCATTTTGAAAGCCAGAAAATTCAGCAGCCGAAGCAACGGTTGAGTCATCGTATTGATCCGCAACCCTATAAACCCCTCCTACAGATGCTGTATATTATGCTCATTTTGTGTTATGGGACAGTAGAGAGCTTACTCATTGCTACTTTGCAAAGATCATACATGCTCAGCAAACTTCCTGGGGAAGATGAAGGCTCAGCTGCCTGGCCCGTGTGAACTTTTCCTTGGCAGGCTGACAGTGAAGGCGGACAGGCTCTCTGTCTTGACCTAACCCGCCCACTCTCTGGGGACTTCCAGCTCGACAGCGTCCACTTCAGGACATCTTCTTCCCTCAGATGACAGGCCTCAGGCATCAACTGTGCTGCCAGTCTGGACAGCACCGCGGATAACACAGAATAACGGAAAAGTGAGCAAAGAGATCATTCACACCCATGGCAATAACCCACCTACTGTATAGCTAGGAGGTCAGGTAAAATGCTGGGAATTTATACGATAAAAGATGCATTATGTGCAGTAGAGTTTTGGAACACATCACGCAGTAACTAACAGAAGGCTTTCTTAGAAATACTGTATCCATGTGTATCCATGTTGCATCATTGCTAAAGTTAAAACACAAATGATCACATCCTCAGAGGATATGTTGTACTGTAAGTACAAGGCTCAGAATTTTGTTTTAATTTTTTTTTTTTTTTTTTTTTTGTGAGCATTAAAGCATTAAAGTGATATTTCTGAAGAGTAAATGGAATTTTGTAAATAAAACACAGCAAAGCTATTGGTTGCTATCAATTGGTTGCTTGCTACAGTAGGATGGCTGAACGTGCAAAGCAGTATATATTATTTGTTTTCTTCAGTTCAGTTAGGAATTGATTGTCGTCTCGTCTCGTCAGACTCGGATTGTTAAGCACTCTTGAAAATTGTATCAATATCAATACAAATTAATGATCCCCATCCCTAATTATGTCTCCATGAAATTTCCACCAAGCAAACATTAGTTTCAGGATTGAGGTCTGATATCCTTATAGGCCTATGCTGGTTTAATAGATTTGTTTCTTTGAGCTGCGGGCTGGCTGCACACACCTGAGAACACTGTCTTCAGCGACAAAGGATTTACTAAAATGTTACAACTTCTTCTGATTTCTATGTCTAATTTAGTTCATCTCATAAAATTACACTCCAAGACCAAAATGCAACAGATTTGAGGAATATGAGGTCATGAGAGCAGTGATCCCTCCATGAGCGAAAGGTATAACTATTATGAATGACATCGGTTGCAAAGTGTAAAATACCTGATGTGATTTTGATTTGACACACCTCTGCTGCACGCCGCAGCGTTGACTCAAATCAGGGGAGAAGCTGGGGCAGAATGACTCTGCTGCACGCCGCAGCATTGACTCAAATCAGGGGAGAAGCTGGGGCAGAATGACTGCTGCACGCCCCAGCGTTGACTCAAATCAGGGGAGAAGCTGGGGCAGAATGACTGCTGCACGCCCCAGCGTTGACTCAAATCAGGGGAGAAGCTGGGGCAGAATGACTCTGCTGCACGCCGCAGCGTTGACTCAAATCAGGGGAGAAGCTGGAGCAGAATGACTGCTGCACGCCGCAGCGTTGACTCAAATCAGGGGAGAAGCTGGGGCAGAATGACTCTGCTGCACGCCGCAGCATTGACTCAAATCAGGGGAGAAGCTGGGGCAGAATGACTGCTGCACGCCCCAGCGTTGACTCAAATCAGGGGAGAAGCTGGAGCAGAATGATTCTGCTGCACGCCGCAGCGTTGACTCAAATCAGGGGAGAAGCTGGGGCAGAATGACTCTGCTGCACGCCGCAGCGTTGACTCAAATCAGGGGAGAAGCTGGAGCAGAATGACTCTGCTGCACGCCGCAGCGTTGACTCAAATCAGGGGAGAAGCTGGAGCAGAATGACTCTGCTGCACGCCGCAGCGTTGACTCAAATCAGGGGAGAAGCTGGAGCAGAATGACTCTGCTGCACGCCGCAGCGTTGACTCAAATCAGGGGAGAAGCTGGAGCAGAATGACTCTGCTGCACGCCGCAGCGTTGACTCAAATCAGGGGAGAAGCTGGAGCAGAATGACTCTGCTGCACGCCGCAGCGTTGACTCAAATCAGGGGAGAAGCTGGGGCAGAATGACTGACAGCTGAGTCCAAATCGATTCTTGTGGAAGTCTTGAAACCTTTTCACATGGCGGTTGATTTGACAGCGTGGCTTATGAAAAGGCCTGCAAGTTGCTCTAATAAAGCCAAGGTCAAAGTAATGGTCTTTGGTGAATACATAAAAAATATATATATATATATATTTTTATATTAAATATAAATTTCACCCCTCCGAATGATTCAAGCAGTCGTGCCTGTATTGATACGACTCATGCCTTTTTAAAATTGTTAATGTGTAAGGCTGGGATTGTGGTGAGGGCAAGAAGAATCTTTTTTCTGGTACTTTTGGCTCTCTGCGACACGCACGCTTCAGAGTGTTGACATTTTCTCAGAGAGGTTTGACCTTGTTAAAAGCAGCTTTCCACAGCGGCGCTAAATGGAATAACTCTATCAGGAGAACGAAGGAGTTGAACTCGCTCCAAATATATTTATTTTGCTATTTGATATTTCACAACCTTCGTTTAGTGCCGCCTGTGCGGGGAAAACTCCCTCTTCTTCCCCATCCTCTCTGGAGCAAAAAATAAAGAAAGAAATAAAAGCCAGGAGTCTGGCCCCTCCCACCCCACAGAGTGTAACACATAGAGTACACAAAGGCCATAGTCCTTGATATTGAGTTGTGTCGTTGTCTCCGTTCACTCCAATGGACTTTGTGTGTGTGTATATATGTGTGTGTCTGTGTGTGTGTGCGTGCATGCGCATGTGTGTGTACGGTGGGGTATGGCTTAAATCGAAAATGGGTGGGGTTTAGACTGAAAGTGGGTGTGGCTTAAGTTTGTTGGTGTCAGTTCAGCGTCCCGAGATGTCACAAAAACGTTCAAAGTTTGGGCCAAAAAAAAGGTATCAGTCTATTTGTATCGATATCGATATCACTTTAAGGGTACTCGATTTGCTACTGGTATCATAATTCTTTAAATGATACCCAGCCCAGCCCTAATCATGAGTACGGATATTGATACATATACTCGGATGATACTCGTAAAACTACATTATCTGTACCAGATACTCATTTTTCATCAGATTTCATCGGAGTATTCGGACCATTTCTTTATGCATGCTGTTTGTAAAGTCAGTGAAGCCAGTGAGCGGTAACGTTTTGAACCAGGCGGCTCTGTATGGGAACTTCATGCTACAGTATTCACCGGCCTTCTACACATCTTCTTCAAGTGGGCCGTGACTGACACGACGCCATGCAAAACAAAGTGCTTATTTCATTCATTCATTGGGAGCTGATACTCAGTTCATATTCACTCAGGCAGGCTGTCAAACTCAATTTAGATCAAATAGCCCCACAGCCTTTGGATGTTTGTCTACTTTCGCTGAAGGGCAATTTAAAGCTGTCATGGCGGCGGGCGAGATGCGCCTCGTACCTGTGCCATTCCTTAAGAGAAAAGCGCTCCAAATTTGCCGTGTTTACAAATCAAGGGCTGCCAAAGTGATTAATTACCACCTCCATTCCCAGATAATATCCCGTGACATCTGCCCTCTCCCTTCCTCTTGCACCCGCGGATCAAGCCTCCTCGTGCTTAATTAAAAGAGAGACATGGGTTAACGTTGGCTGGCACGCCTTTATCACCACCAGGCACTTAACTCTTGGCAGGTTGCCTTATACAAAAGAAAAAGAAAAAACACCCTGAACATACACATAGATCCAGAGAGAATGCCGATGGGGGGAAAGGCGCTACGTTAGATTTGACGGCCAACTCAGGCAGCTACTGTTAATAATGTCACTTTGATCCTCGCAATCCTGAGCTTTTTTTTCTGAAAGTGGGAAAAAGAGAAACACACTCTAAACGTAATGACTCCCTTTCTCCACATTGGATAAAGGAAATAATCTGTAAAGCACTCACTCTATCTGCCCCTCTCCTTCAACATCATGTCATTTTCTCTGTCTACCTATTTCATTTTCTCAGTCAGGTACGGCTGCAGAATGAAGACAATTATCATCTGCTGCCCCCCCCCCCTCCTCCTCTCTATATTTAAACCTGGCTGTATGCTCAGTGACATAATAATGCTTTATTCTTGCATGCAAGTGAATTCCCAGAGCAGGGAATTTAAGCCTTGTTTGCATGGCTACATTAGTAAGCGATGCACTCAGACAGTATCCATTAGTAGGTATTAAACAAGTCAAGCCTGCAGTTAGTGGGAACTTGACTAAACTGTAAACTGGATGGTAAAGCCCCAGACTTACTAAGCACTAACCTTACTTTACCTTACTTTACTCAACTGTAAACTGGATGGTAAAGCCCCAGACTTACTAAGCACTAACCTTACTTTACTAAACTGTAAACTGGATGGTAAAGCCCCAGACTTACTAAGCACTAACCTTACTTTACCTTACTTTACTAAACTGTAAACTGGATGGTAAAGCCCCAGACTTACTAAGCACTAACCTTACTTTACCTTACTTTACTAAACTGTAAACTGGATGGTAAAGCCCCAGACTTACTAAGCACTAACCTTACTTTACTAAACTGTAAACTGGATGGTAAAGCCCCAGACTTACTAAGCACTAACCTTACTTTACCTTACTTTACTAAACTGTAAACTGGATGGTAAAGCCCCAGACTTACTAAGCACTAACCTTACTTTACCTTACTTTACTAAACTGTAAACTGGATGGTAAAGCCCCAGACTTACTAAGCACTAACCTTACTTTACCTTACTTTACTAAACTGTAAACTGGATGGTAAAGCCCCAGACTTACTAAGCACTAACCTTACTTTACCTTACTTTACTAAACTGTAAACTGGATGGTAAAGCCCCAGACTTACTAAGCACTAACCTTACTTTACCTTACTTTACTAAACTGTAAACTGGATGGTAAAGCCCCAGACTTACTAAGCACTAACCTTACTTTACCTTACTTTACTAAACTGTAAACTGGATGGTAAAGCCCCAGACTTACTAAGCACTAACCTTACTTTACTAAACTGTAAACTGGATGGTAAAGCCCCAGACTTACTAAGCACTAACCTTACTTTACCTTACTTTACTAAACTGTAAACTGGATGGTAAAGCCCCAGACTTACTAAGCACTAACCTTACTTTACCTTACTTTACTAAACTGTAAACTGGATGGTAAAGCCCCAGACTTACTAAGCACTAACCTTACTTTACCTTACTTTACTAAACTGTAAACTGGATGGTAAAGCCCCAGACTTACTAAGCACTAACCTTACTTTACCTTACTTTACTAAACTGTAAACTGAATGGTAAAGCCCCAGACTTACTAAGCACTAACCTTACTTTACCTTACTTTACTAAACTGTAAACTGGATGGTAAAGCCCCAGACTTACTAAGCACTAACCTTACTTTACCTTACTTTACTAAACTGTAAACTGGATGGTAAAGCCCCAGACTTACTAAGCACTAACCTTACTTTACTAAACTGTAAACTGGATGGTAAAGCCCCAGACTTACTAAGCACTAACCTTACTTTACCTTACTTTACTAAACTGTAAACTGGATGGTAAAGCCCCAGACTTACTAAGCACTAACCTTACTTTACCTTACTTTACTAAACTGTAAACTGGATGGTAAAGCCCCAGACTTACTAAGCACTAACCTTACTTTACCTTACTTTACTAAACTGTAAACTGGATGGTAAAGCCCCAGACTTACTAAGCACTAACCTTACTTTACTAAACTGTAAACTGGATGGTAAAGCCCCAGACTTACTAAGCACTAACCTTACTTTACCTTACTTTACTAAACTGTAAACTGGATGGTAAAGCCCCAGACTTACTAAGCACTAACCTTACTTTACTAAACTGTAAACTGGATGGTAAAGCCCCAGACTTACTAAGCACTAACCTTACTTTACCTTACTTTACTAAACTGTAAACTGGATGGTAAAGCCCCAGACTTACTAAGCACTAACCTTACTTTACCTTACTTTACTAAACTGTAAACTGGATGGTAAAGCCCCAGACTTACTAAGCACTAACCTTACTTTACCTTACTTTACTAAACTGTAAACTGGATGGTAAAGCCCCAGACTTACTAAGCACTAACCTTACTTTACCTTACTTTACTAAACTGTAAACTGGATGGTAAAGCCCCAGACTTACTAAGCACTAACCTTACTTTACTAAACTGTAAACTGGATGGTAAAGCCCCAGACTTACTAAGCACTAACCTTACTTTACCTTACTTTACTAAACTGTAAACTGGATGGTAAAGCCCCAGACTTACTAAGCACTAACCTTACTTTACCTTACTTTACTAAACTGTAAACTGGATGGTAAAGCCCCAGACTTACTAAGCACTAACCTTACTTTACTAAACTGTAAACTGGATGGTAAAGCCCCAGACTTACTAAGCACTAACCTTACATTACCTTACTTTACTAAACTGTAAACTGGATGGTAAAGCCCCAGACTTACTAAGCACTAACCTTACTTTACTAAACTGTAAACTGGATGGTAAAGCCCCAGACTTACTAAGCACTAACCTTACTTTACCTTACTTTACTAAACTGTAAACTGGATGGTAAAGCCCCAGACTTACTAAGCACTAACCTTACTTTACCTTACTTTACTAAACTGTAAACTGGATGGTAAAGCCCCAGACTTACTAAGCACTAACCTTACTTTACTAAACTGTAAACTGGATGGTAAAGCCCCAGACTTACTAAGCACTAACCTTACTTTACCTTACTTTACTAAACTGTAAACTGGATGGTAAAGCCCCAGACTTACTAAGCACTAACCTTAGGAGGCAGCTGGATTCGTGTGAGATCATGAGATCACGAGATCACGATCACACGACAACACAATCCATCTTGCATGCTCCAATCTTCTTCTACTAATAAGAACTAGCAATCTTGCG
This sequence comes from Poromitra crassiceps, assembly GCF_964638095.1. NCBI lineage: Eukaryota > Metazoa > Chordata > Actinopteri > Beryciformes > Melamphaidae > Poromitra > Poromitra crassiceps. Next base: position 10,193,198 of record NC_139632.1, on the reverse strand, counting down.
CGCTCGATTCCTATGCTCGCCCGCTGGGCGGTGCGATCAGGCTGAAACTTGCCCTAATTACCTAATGATGTGATGTCACTCAAGCAATGATGTCATCCTTCCTGTCTGAGCAGATGTGGGTGGATCTAACCCCGGGGCGGCTCCAACTCCCACGGTTGCACTATTTGGTTTGAATCTAAACCACCAGTGGTTTGCACCAATCCAGAGGCAGCTACGAGCTGGATGTGACGACAGCGAGAAGCGAGCCTGTGAAAGACAGTGATGGTTCATCCAATCACCTGCCAGGTATTTTTTTCAAAGTGCCTGCCCTTTGAAAACTTCTCCCACTAAACAAACCATCTGGCAGCGTCAGGTTAACTAAGCACGCCGCATCGTTCAAAATTCCCACTTTGGTCCTGATTTAAAAAAAACACAATTAAGCTACCACCATATATTTAATCACTTACGACAAGCCTGGGAAAGTGCTGATGAACCATGACTGTATCATTATTTCTCCTCCGACAAACCGCCTGATATATTCAGCAGTGTTGGACTTCATTTGATATGTCGTGAGACAATGTGCTGGCACATCTCTACAGGCGAAAGAAGAGCCTCAAAAACTCAAGCAAGCTTTCAAACGCAAGGCTGCATTTAACCCATTGATACCTGATGCGGCATTTGCGTGTATATCCCTCATTTGTGTGCGTATCCCTTTAAGACCACGAACCGCGTTAACGCGGTTCGCGGCCTTAAAGGGATACACACACAAATGCTGCATCAGGTATCAATGGGTTAATCCGTCGCTGTCACACACACCGCTATAGGTTTCTAATTGATGCTGCGACTCCCTCTGAGACACATCGTTACCCTTCCTATAATGCAAATGTCTTTTCTTGGCCCAGTTTGTTTGCTGCAGAGAGAGCGTCATTGAAGAACTCAAAAGCCCCACTAATGTGTGCCGTGTAAATAGAACCTGTGCGACATTTTGAAATAATATTGTTCTTTGCTCATAGGATTAAAGCACAGTCGTGGCTTTGAATTTAAGGCATTGGCACATCTTAAAACGTAATAATTATTCATTAAGATATTTTCCCCCCGTGTTGCTGTCTGAGCCTTTTGTATGAGAAGGCAGTCTGCTCTATCCTGATAGCAGCCCTATTTAGCAGCTAAGGAGTGTGTGGTCTTCTCATATAATAAACTCTTTGATGTTTTTGCATCGCTACAACTAAAGAAGCACTACTTTCACCGCAGCTAAATGTTCCTTTATTTATTTGAAAGCATATGGTCCTCTGATTACAAATATGTCCGTCGTCCTATTTTTCTCAGTACACAGGCCATTACAACTTAATGGTTATTTGCAACGAGGTGTTTGCAAAACACCTCGTTTTGCAAACACGCCCAAATGAAACTGCGTGGCTTCAGTGTGGCTTTGGCGTATGGTGTGAACGAGGGCTTAACCCATTGATACCTGATGCAGCATTTGCGTGTATATCCCTCATTTGTGTGTGTATCCCTTTAAGAGCGCGAACCGCGGTTTGCGGTCTTAAAGGGATACACACACAAATGCTGCATCAGGTATCAATGGGTTAAGCCTCACAAATCATGTTTCAAAGACTATGGAGGGACATGGCCATCACTTCATCTTGAGCACCAGATTGCTGCGGTCATTCGCTCTCTGATGCTTCTTCAGTCTGATTGTAAGTATCAACCGCTGCTATAATACCTGTTTAATAACCTGTTTTTTTGTGATTGGAACTCTGAGAGCCTCTTGCAACAGCCCTACATGCTGCTGAGGAAATGGGATCAATATCATTAATGATATTTCATAATTTTCTTGTATTCACTAGATCAGTGGTTCCCAACCTTTTCCAACTCAGGGCCCACTTTTATGTCTCAAAAATGTTCGCGGCCCACCTCCGACCCCATAAATACAAAGGCCATATAATGCATTCTCAGAGCCCTTTTTTATTGAAAATTGAACATAAAGGACTGAACTGAATACAGTAGAAACATGTTGGAAGCTCCACAGTCACTAACACAGCACCTGTAACATGTTGCAACACCTTCAGTATTACCCACACACACAGACACACACACACACACACACACACACACACACACACACACACACACACACACACACACACACACACACACACACACCAATCATTCAAGGAGCTGTCCATCAGCACCACACAGATGTCAGAAATGACAAGCAAGGGGCTGTCTGTAACAGGCTAATTAACAAATGATTAATAAATAACGGTATCCTTCAACAATGGAAAAATGCATTCTCATAACAATTTGACATCCAATATCAGATCCAAACAAAATCCAAAAATCAGAAGAAAGCCCATTAAATCGATAGGGTTACAAATAAACACAAACCCAATATAAAGATGATGTAAAGATGAAACTTCAATTCAAGCAAAAGCAATAACATCAAAGAAACAAAAATCATACTTTTTCAAGTATGATTTTTCAAAATCTTTCAAAAAAAAAATTGTTTTTTTTTTTTTTTTTTTTTTCAAAAATCATACTTTTTTGGAAATGATTTGGCGGCCCACTTGCAATACCTTCGCGGCCCACCAGGGGGCCGCGGCCCACAGGTTGGGAATCACTGCACTAGATGTATACCACATTTCATGAGCTTGGAATAATACGGTTCTCTCTGGATGGAGTGCAGTTCTGAGATATTGAGCATCAGCATGGCAAAACTGTTATCTAACTTCTACAGTATTAAAATTGTAACCCCCGAATGTTCTTTAAATTAAAACATAATAGCAATAACACCGCACAATCATAAAGTAACAGTAATACTAATAAAATCTGAAAGAACCTTAATTCCAAGATCATGATTTAGTGGAAATGGTGGCGCAAAAGTAAAATACAATGCTGAATTGAACATGCAACCACATTCTCAATTCATAATGGAATACCAACAATATCATGTTTGTTTCTTAGTGTAAAGCCACCACACTAGAGTTAAATCTGTGTCAACAATTGATTGTATGTACACAACACCGTTCTAGTCAATATAATGTATACTGCCGAGGTTTGCTGTGTCAGGTTAGGTAGGCTACTAACTGCTGACCTGCTTCAGTGAAACTAATTACAACCTCTTATTTATTATTAATCTGCAGATTTCATTCACTCCCCTTCTTGCTGGTTGTATTAATTGAGTCGCTATATTAAGCAGCCATTATTCATTCTAATTTGGTCCAGATTCACAGCTTCAATTTCACTCACATTTGACAAACCAGCAGAGTGCAGCAGAGACACCTCGCGGCGCGTGACGGATTGCTCGTGCCACGCAACTCTTTAGCACGCCACATGATTTTCAACTCTTGTGATTCCTGATTTCCTGCAAAGTCTTAAAGTGTGTCGCGGTGCGTTGCCACGTCAGGGAAATCATCCCCCTTAAGCAGCTGCATTAGCCCTCCCCGCGGAATCCTCTTACTCTCAAGTCAGAGTTTAATGAGACTGACCTTTTGAGGAGGACGGGGGAAAGAAACGAGTCGTCAGCACATAAACAGAGGTAAACTCTAACCTAAAGAATCAGAAATGTCATCGGAGCTTCGGATCCCTCGGCGTCTACGACTCGGGCCATCTCCAGAGCCCCTTCTATTCCCTACATATCACAACAAGTGCTATGAGGCGGAGAACATCTAGTCAGTGAAGTTTCGACTCCTTGTAGCTATGCTGTTGTTTGAATTCCCTATGCGGCATTAGATCAATGGCATGTGATGCTGGAGCATGCAGCATTCTGGCTGATCTGCTGGTGTCAGTGTGTTTTTTGTCTGCGCTATATTGAACTGCACACTGAAAGAGAATATCTCAAGTCTTTTGAAAGTGACTCAACATCACGCATCCTTTATGTAACCGCGTCACAAAGTGACTCAACATCACGCATCCTTTATGTAACCGCGTCACAAAGTGACTCAACATCACGCATCCTTTATGTAACCATGTCACAGAACCGGTTTCTCTCCTGCTCTGTGTTTTTGGAAGATTTTTGGATGAAGGTTACGCCTGCGGACGCCGTTGCCTCCATGTCCTTCACTGCGCTTTCTGAATTCAGAGAGTGTGTGTGTGTGTGTGTGTGTGTGTGTGTGTGTGTGTGTGTGTGTGTGTGTGTGTGTGTGTGTGTGTGTGTGTGTGTGTGTGTGTGTGTAACGTGGAAGTACTGCATATGTAGTGCAGACTAACAGTGCACTCTTATAGTGATCACCTTGGGACGGGTCAAATTGATCACTATAAGCGGATGATCATTATAACCAATGTTCTTCTTTTTTTCCCATGCACATGACCATCTAATTGACATTTGTATCTGTATTACCGTACATGAATACAGTACATAAAGTAAAGGAATGTTTGTGTTATTGACTTTAACAATCCATACAGTAAGTTAGGCCTCCAGCTGTTTCAAACACAGCGGTCTCACATAGACAGAGTGTCACCATCTCTCCACAGACAGAGATGCCACGATGTCTCCATATACAGACAGAGATGCACCGAGTATTGATGCTGTATCTCATTGGGTCATTTTTGTCTGTAAGTTAAATTTTTTTATAAGATTACTGTAGTTTTAAACATTTGTTCCATTGTTCTCAGGTGGGACAAGGGCCAAAATCATCACTGTAAGCGGAATATTGACGAAGATAAGCAAATTATTTAAACAGCATGTGTATAGGAATGCTTCGGGACCAAGCTTTTTGATCAGTATACATGTAACCAGTTGATCACTATAACCGTGATCACTATAAGCGGATTCCTCTGTAATTATAAAACTACAGTGAGTTGTTTCTGGAGTTAGTAACTCACTGCCTGTGACGATTTCAGGCAGGAAGGAACAAGAGGCATACGCACACACACACGCACACACACACACACACACACACACACACACACACACACACACACACACGCACACACGCACACACAGATAAGCCCCCTTAAAATCAATGGCACAATAGGAAACGACATCATTCAAAGGAGAAATGACACAATATTGATAGGGACTGTGGAAGTGTATGGACATAAGTATAACGTCTTATGGATAATCTGACATTGATCGTCAGTGTCGGGAAAGCCAGGAATAGAAATGGATTGAGAATATTAATATATTAAGTGAAACATCATAACAACTGCATGGACTTGGATGGTGGTGGGAGACATGAATCTGTGCAGGCGAAACACTGGCGGCGGCTTTTGGGAGGTTTTCTCCCTCTATATGCGTCTCTTCAGTGCACTGCACCACGGTGTGTCATTGAACTGGGCAGCAAAGTGAAAAATGGACCTCAGAGACCCACCAGCAGTAATCAGGAGCTGTTTGGTTCTGATCCACGTGGAGCGGGGGGGCAGAGTGGCCCAGAGTGAGAGCTATGATCTGACCTCTCCTCCTACAGAGATGCCCCCGAAAGGACGGATAAGAGGTGAAACTGTGGGTAAATGCACGCCTCCTGCAAGTTAAATAATGATTTTTTTCCCTCCCCCCTGCAGGCAGTGGTGGTGACAATTGTATGCCCTGCTATTAGCCTGCAAGAGACGACAAACTGGACAGGGGTGCACTCGTACAGTGTGCTTTCATGTTCTCTTCAACGAGAGGGAGGCACTGCTGTGCTGCTGAAGGTATTTAAAGAGCACAGGAGGCCATTTGACAGTAGAGCAGCTTGTGTGTTCTGTGATGGCACCAAACAGCCACCCCTCTCTCTCCTCTCCCCTCCCTCGCCCTCTCTCTGTTTCCCTGTCTCGTGTGTGTTTCTGTCTTTCTACCCCTGTCTCTCTATCTCTTTCTCTCCCCTCCTCTCTGTCTCTCAGACGCTGTGTGTTCAAGGCCTGTCAGGTGGAAGAGAAGGCTGGGTGGTGGTGGTGGTGGTGCATGGTGGGGGGGGGGAGGCATGGTGTGCTCACCCTGCCTCCGTTTGTGGCTGTGGTCTGTGGATCAGCCGTGGCAGACTCACGTCAGTCCCTGCTTTACACACCAGCTCTCTCGCTTCTTCTTCTCTCTCCTTCCAACCAAACCCTTTGGACTCAATTCAGCCCAACTCAAATCAATCTGATTCAGCTCGAGTCAACTCGATTCACCCTGATTTAACTCAAATCCATTTAATTCAACTGAAATCAATTAATTTAAGCTCAATTCAATCCTATCTATCTATCTATCTATCTATCTATCTATCTATCTATCTATCTATCTATCTATCTATCTTTCCAAAACCAAGCTAAAATGATGTTAACCCCAAATCAGCTTCACTTAGAAATAATGAGTGGACCTTGCTTCAAGGGTACATGCCTCCAGGCCAAAAAAGGGTTAACTACATATTAAAATAATTTTCTCCATAAATAATTGGATGTTAAGGGTCAATATGCTAATTAATTTCCTTCCCCGGGCCGCTCAAATGTTGCAGAGGTGATATTTACTTTTATAGAGTGAAAATGTAATTTAGCACAGTCACAGTGTCACAACAGGAGCAGTGTGTCAATATTGGAGCGCAGAGACGGCTGCGTCCTCTGTCTGCTTAGCATTCCCTTTGATAGATCCAGAGGAGGGCAAAGTATTAACCGCACAGACCTCGAGCTGTGACTCGCATAATGACAAGAGCACATCTGACAAACGGATGGACGCAGCTGCTCTATTGAGATTCATAAAGAAGATCTTCTCAATTTAAACTTTTGTGACGTCTGTGTGGTTGTGGGTATGTGTGGTTGTGGGTATGTGTGGTGGGGGGGGGGGGTATGTGTGCATACTAGGTTCAGCTCTGTTTGCCAGGTCCAGATGTCCCAACAATTATACTGCAATTGCTATAATATAGAGACAGTCCGCATGTCTGGGAACGCCCACAAAATGTTAAACGGCTGGCGCGCGAGTGGGGTAAAACCGCCAATATATCTCATGGGCTGACTCACCAAAAGACGGTGCTGCGGCTCTAAACTACAGGTTTGGGGGTTCTAGAGCAGAACACAAGACGACTGCTCAGATGTGCGTTTACTGCGGTGGTTAAATCCTCGATCGTGTCTGCCTGGGCTTTGCTGAATGGATAGAACGGGGGGAATTTACCCCACCTTGACCCCGCCCCCAGCAAGGCTGAGCCAGCTAACCCAGCCTCTATTGTGGGCGTTCCTAGAGCCTGTATGGGCGTTCCCAGACATGCGGACTGTCTCTATAGTGCAATAATGCAATAACTTACTGTATTTGCCAGCCCTATAAAGGGACGGAACATTTGTGGTGATGACATATTCTCAATTTATTTGAACGTGATTTCAGTTGGGTCCCTAAAATGATCAGCTGACAAACCGTACAAAACATAGCTGGCACTGTATACAAAAGCACTGCTTATGTGTTGTCGTATAAAACGTCTGCGTATGTGTTGTCTTAGCACCAAAAACAGTGACCTACTGTCTACGTCACTGTCTGTATGGCAGCAGCTAGTTTATGTAAACTAAGAAACTAAGAACCCCAAAATAACTTCTCCCTTATGTGGCCGTGTCAAAACTCATTTGCATACCAATGTGGGACATGCTTTTGCTTAGTATAAGGGCTGTGCGCTTAACACAAGTTTGTGATACTTAGATCTTTGTGTTCAGCAAGATAATCTTCACAAATCAAATGTATTTCGTCGCAGAAAGACGTCATCCCTGCGGCACTCTATAGCAGCTCACAGGTAGACGGAGGAGTGAAATGTCTCAAGCTGAAATTAGCTTCCGACGTCCATGACACTGAGGTGAGGGCGGCCTATATGGTGAAAACAACACCACAAGGTTGGTTATTTGTAATGCCTAAGCGCGGACGTGTGCAAGGGTACCAAACCCCTTAACAATGATGACCAGGTGCCTAAAAATAGCCAGCGTGAGTGTGTATTTATAGCAACCTCGCATGCATGATTTACGTTTTGCCTGGAGACGTGCGGCGCATGACCTCGACAGTATGTTTCAGTCTGTCACTCAGAGCGAGATGTTCTTCTTAGCCATCCCTGAAACAAGGACAGTGATTAGTCGCCAGGCTGTCAAGGAGTAATTCTGCTCCAGAGGGTCCGCTCGCTATTTAACACCCGCTGTCATTAAACCCCAGCGCCCAGCAAAGCCATTATTCAGCGATAAAGTTTTAATTGTGCCGTATAGTCTCTGAAGAAGGCGGTGGGCGGATAATTAGCGGTCCTGGAGAATGCACAGAGGACCCGGGCAGCTCGGGCCGTTTTATCTCCCTGACAAGTGTCACGCGCTGAAGAGAAGAAAGTCAAATTGAATTTGGCACCCGGCGCTCCCCTGATCACCCCGGCCAAAAGCACAGGGGTGTTCCTTTGAGCAGCACGTAGCCAGGCCTAGATGCTCTCTTTCTGTTTCGCTCCCTTCATCCTTCTCTCTCAGCCCACTGGAGGTTTCTCATGTGCTGCTGCTGCTGCCACTGCCACTCAGGAGGTTTCTCATGTGCTGCTGCTGCTGCTGCTGCTGCCACTCAGGAGGTTTCTCATGTGCTGCTGCTGCTGCTGCTGCTGCCACTCAGGAGGTTTCTCATGTGCTGCTGCTGCTGCTGCTGCTGCTGCCACTCAGGAGGTTTCTCATGTGCTGCTGCCACTCAGGAGGTTTCTCATGTGCTGCTGCTGCTGCTGCCACTGCCACTCAGGAGGTTTCTCATGTGCTGCTGCCACTCAGGAGGTTTCTCATGTGCTGCTGCTGCTGCTGCTGCCACTCAGGAGGTTTCTCATGTGCTGCTGCTGCTGCCGCTCAGGAGGTTTCTCATGTGCTGCTGCCACTCAGGAGGTTTCTCATGTGCTGCTGCTGCTCAGGAGGTTTCTCATGTGCTGCTGCCACTCAGGAGGTTTCTCATGTGCTGCTGCCACTCAGGAGGTTTCTCATGTGCTGCTGCCACTCAGGAGGTTTCTCATGTGCTGCTGCCACTCAGGAGGTTTCTCATGTGCTGCTGCTGCTGCTGCTCAGGAGGTTTCTCATGTGCTGCTGCTGCCACTCAGGAGGTTTCTCATGTGCTGCTGCCACTCAGGAGGTTTCTCATGTGCTGCTGCTGCTGCTGCTCAGGAGGTTTCTCATGCTGCTGCTGCTGCTGCCACTCAGGAGGTTTCTCATGTGCTGCTGCTGCTGCTGCTGCTACTCAGGAGGTTTCTCATGTGCTGCTGCTGCTGCTGCTGCCACTCAGGAGGTTTCTCATGTGCTGCTGCTACTCAGGAGGTTTCTCATGTGCTGCTGCTGCTGCTGCTGCCACTCAGGAGGTTTCTCATGTGCTGCTGCCACTCAGGAGGTTTCTCATGTGCTGCTGCTACTCAGGAGGTTTCTCATGTGCTGCTGCTGCCACTCAGGAGGTTTCTCATGTGCTGCTGCTGCTGCTGCTCAGGAGGTTTCTCATGTGCTGCTGCTGCTGCTGCTCAGGAGGTTTCTCATGTGCTGCTGCTGCTGCTGCCACTCAGGAGGTTTCTCATGTGCTGCTGCTGCTGCTGCCACTCAGGAGGTTTCTCATGTCACTCAGGAGGTTTCTCATGTGCTGCTGCTGCTGCTGCCACTCAGGAGGTTTCTCATGTCACTCAGGAGGTTTCTCATGTGCTGCTGCTGCTGCTGCTACTCAGGAGGTTTCTCATGTGCTGCTGCTGCTAGAGGTTTCTCATGTGCTGCTGCTGCCACTCAGGAGGTTTCTCATGTGCTGCTGCTCATAGGCAAAGTTTGAATAAGGTTGGGGGTGTAGAAGAAAAAAAACTCTAGAGGAAAATTAATAATTAGGATAGCAGCAGGTGGATTTTCATATCCCGACTAATATGCCCAATGAGAGTGGGTTCCAAGGCCAGTCTCGTTGGAAAATGATAAGACGATTCTCCTATAGGTCCACATGGACTCGGACTGGAGGACGCGTGGAGAGAGAGGATCGAACGAGAGAGGAGCACACTAACATTAAGTAGCCTAATTAACTAGCAGATCTGAAAAGTGTGTAGGCTATAAACAAGTGAGAAAGTTGCTAAAAGGAGATACCTACCAGTATGAGTGCTTGAGCACTGAGCAGGTGAAAGGAAAGGTGGAGAGAGAGAGAGAGAGAGAGAGAGGGGACATGCGGCAAAAGACCACTTGGTTGGATTAAATCCCCGGTCGGCCGTGCAAAGGACTAGGCCTTTGTGGTCCTATACACCCTCTACCAGGTGATCCACCGGGACGCCCCAGTACCGTACTGTATTGTGTCGTAAAATGGTGTGGTTTGACTTTCGATCTCCCGGGCCAGGCAGAACCATCATGAGGGCCGCTTCTGGCCCACGGGCCACATAATGCCCAGGTCTGGCCAAGGAAAGAAAACTATATGAGGTGGAGCTGAACTGTCTTCTGTCCATATAGCTTCTTGGTTTGCAGGCATATATTAGGAAGTTCATACAGTATCTAAGACATTTACATGTCAGATGTCTATGATGTCTAATTTGCTCATCAACGTTGAAGAAGCACTGTCATAAGTCAGATGCTTCCATCTGTCTGAGCTGAGAGATAAATGGGGACAACATGGTTCTCTTGTGGATTTTTCTGAAGAGCTTTGATCTATTTATTGTTTTGCCGAGATGTTGATTTGCTCACTGCTTTCCAACTCCTTGACAAAGTTGCTTTTATTCCTGTGCTAAGCCATCTGTGATGAATTGTAGAGAATAATCAATACGCTTTCTGCGCTTAAATGGACTGATTTAGAACCTGAGTAGATATTAGATATGATTTAGATCACCTGAGTAGATATTAGATAGATCATGGGCTTCCTCCCCAATAGCGATTTGTTTGGTTTGGTTTTTTTTATCATTTTTATGACATTCAAGTGTATACTTTTCTGCTATTTCTCAACATCATTTTCTTCGAATGTGGCCATTTTGTGATGCTTTCTCCTGCATCAGTTCTGTTTTTGCTTCAGTTTTTGCCAGATACATGATTATATCCCTCTTCATTTGGAGTTCCCTTCTTTCCAAGTGCACTCTCCAGGGACTGAAAACATGTCACAGCAGATGACATCAAGCATCTACATGTCGCCTAGACACAGATTCTGTCAACGTTTCTGCACAAATACAGTCAAATAGAAGAGATCTACAATACAAAGCAAAACAAATGGGAGTCAGTACCAGGTTGCAGTGAGGTCAGTGTTTCCCACAGGATTTTGTTTATTTGTGGTGGGGGACCACAGACCCCCTAGGGGGGTGCGGGGGCATGCCCCCCGCAAGTTTTCTTTAAACATTTTAAAGTAAAATGCATGAATTTGGTGTACTTTGAGAAAGCTTAAGAGCAAAATTAAAAGGCTAGATCTATGAAGAACATGTCATCATTACTGTGCTGTGGGTTTACAATGACAAACTAAATTTCTCCCTATAGGTCAGGGATACTCAACTTGCTTTGCCACTTTCGTGAAATGATAGAAGGCGAGGGGCCAGTTAATAAACAAACAATATACATTTTTCTGTAGCGGATTGTAGGTTTTTGGGGTGTCAGCCGGAGTTTAGGCTGACAATGTTGTGCACACCGGATAGTTAGTTAGGTTAAGTTAGTTAGGTTAAGTACATACATAAGTGCCTGGGTAGCGAGCAGATGGCAGTATTTGACAATTTAGCAGCTAAATCATAGATTATTGAAAGATATTCCATATTCCAGACTGAAATGCTATAACAGAAGTATTGGCCAGAATGACATGAACATTTATTGGACACTTATTCAGCGGATATCTTGCATGTTGCGTTCAGGTGCACTGTAAAAAAGAAAAACATCTTTTTGTGGCGGTCCAAATCCTTTTGTGGCGGCCCGCCACAAATTCCTTTATGTATGGGAAACACTGGAGGTTAAGCACTGCAGCTGTCCAGCCCTTCTGATTATCTCAGTCCTATGGCTGTTTTTAGCTGCCTACTGTCAGGACAGATACACGCCCTGGGCACAATCATCAATATTACGGTTTTATCTCGTTTGTCTGGGGCTTCCAGCGGCCTTATCCACCTTGAACATGTTTAAAAAAGAACAGGGACAGTTTGGGACTGAGTAAGGTGAGTGTGCGTGAGCTTACCTGTTAGGTCGCGCTAGCTTCTCTGGCATCACTTCAACCGCTTGTCTCCAGCTAGGCCGTTCCTCGTGGATCTTCATCGGTGTCTGTCTGGTGGTTCAGTTGGACATACAAGACGCAGACAAAAACTCAATACAATTTACGGAAAAGGGGAAACCATTCCATTCCATTAGCCAGACGCCATCTTGCTGAAAGAGGCAAGAGAGCTTCACTGTCCTTTTACACAGTCTCAAAATGGCTCCTCAGCCATGCACTCTCATCCGCGTGACCTCTAGCCGCCCTCGAGAGATGACCCAAAAGTCATTTTTCTAGACTTCGTCAATGGCTGAAACCTTGTAAGCTCCAACCCCCCTCAGTCCGAACACCAATCAGAAAGCCACGAGGGCGTATCCTGCCCTATAAAACTACTTTTAGCCTGGTGTGACGCTACATATTGAACCATGCAGGTTGAACTTGTGTTGCACCTTAACCAGATATCGCAGAGACAGATAACCTTCCACAACATTGTGAGATTCTAACTATGGGAAGCGCATGAGGATAAACCTCCACTGCACTTCCCTGTGAATACTAATTTGCCATCTCCTTTCATGTCATGAAAGAGCCAACTAGTCTTCTTAACCCCGTGACCCACTAGATATAAATAAAAAGTAGCAGCTCCTCTGATTCCCTTTGAACTCAAGTCCACCGGTCATACTGAGGATGATACCTCGTATGGCTAGATCCACGTCTAATACGTACATAGACGAGCGGGTCTTACACATTTGAGTTATCTTGGGTGAATTGAGTTGACACATGAATGTATTCCCTCAAAGCTGAATAACTTATTGACTGTATTGAATCTCCTAAGGTAAGTTGTTAGCTGACCTTAGGAGATTTAGGTGAAAACTAATGAGGGTGAGAGCATTTTCTCCCTATCCTATAAAACTGCTGCTTTTCCACCTGCCTTTCAGAATCACAATCACTTTTATTGCCACAATATGCAAGATTAGTATGCAGCGTAGTGGTCATGTCAATATTCAGAGATAGAGAAATAGGAAAAATATCTAAAAGACAATCACAAGGTTGCAAGTGCAGTCCAATACAATATATAGACGAGTAGGAGGAGTGTTCAGTAGAAATTAAATATGAATTTACAGTCCAAGTTAAATAGGCATTCAATTAAATATGAATTACAGTCTAAGCGGTGCTCGATGTAGTTAACAAGTGTAATCTAATGGTGTAGAACAGGGGTTCCCAAACTTAAGAATGCCACGGCCCACTTTGAAATCTGAAAATCTTAGATATATAAGATACACAGCACCCGTTGCTATACACAGATACATATATATTTCTCTTCTTTCTATATGTTTTTTATATTATATATTTTGAGCATGTGAAATTTGGCATAAGATAAACTGATAATCCAGCCACATAGAAAAACATTTTGGAAAAATACCCAAAACCAGATTGCCAACATTTTCTCCTCCCTTACTCATCAGAAGTATTTGCATGCATAACACATTTGTTGAGACAAAATGTGATGAGCAACAACAAGAAATCAATCCACAAGCTATTAATGCTAGACTGTGAAAAATGCTACCTGATCTGTAAAGGGAAGACTCGTGGGCACCCATTGAACCAATTTTCATTCAGATAAATTGAGCTGAGAGGTCAAGGGATCCCCTTTAAAATAGTTTTCCGTCGCCAAAATTTAACCTACAGTATGTTTGGAGCCTCCTTCCCGACAAGCTAGCATATAATTGGTTTTGGTACCAATGGATGCCTTAGGTCTTCTAGCTTCTTCTGATAACAGGATCTCCACTGTAGCTTTAAAAATGACCCTGCTACAGCCATTTGATTGCCCGCGAAAATCGGTAGTGTTGGCAGACCACTCGTGGCCCACCTGCAGTACCTCCATGGCCCACTAGTGGACTGCGGCACACAGTTTGGGAATCACTGGTGTAGAAGTTCTGGTAGGAGAAGCAGCTAAAATACTTTAAAGTAACAAGTGAAGTCCAGCTGCTCTAGCTGTAAAGTGACATTTGATGGGGGGAAGGCTCATGTCAGTGTGGGATTCAGCTGAGTTCAGGAGGGGCTATTGGGGTTTATGGGGGGTGTTGGTAGGGTCCTCGGTAGAGGGGGCTTTCGGGCCTTGTTAACTCATTCATGGCCAGTTTAGGACTGCCAATATTTAGCACAGGCCAAAGATTTTCATAATTGTTGGTCATCTTTCAAGACCCACAGTAAATTATCTATTAGCACCAAAGTGATTTGCAATACCTCAAAATGAAGATGTACGTCTCTGGGTTCACCAGGAAAAAAAAAGTGAGCTTTTAGCATGTTCTGTACTCTACTTATAGCCATTTATATACACCCTGTTTTCACCAAAAAGGTCTCTCTGAGAAGACAAACAGGAGAAAAGGCCATTTTTGTAAAGCACACAATCTCAGGCAGAACTCGCTCTCAATTCTTTTATTTTGAACTGTATTGACATCAGACATGTAAATATTATTCGTTATGACACAAAAAAAAAAAAAAAAAATATATATATATATATATATATATATATATATATATATATATATATATATATATATTAGGGGTGGGGGAAAAAATCGATTCACCTAAGTATCGCGATTTTTAATGTCACGATTTTTTGGATCGATCTTTTATTCCAGAATCGATAATCGCAAATTGAATTTTTTTTTTTTTTTTTTTTTTTTTGGTGCTTGCAGTCAGGCCACTCACTGAACAGCAGGCCAGGCGCCGCCTACTGGTTTACTAGTGGTTTTATTACTTTATTAGTTAGTCTGAAGTAATAATTACACTTCAGGGTAAAAGTGGGTGCATCTCATTGTAAAATTGGACTTCAAACGGCCCAAATCTGGCTTCAAACGGCCCAAATTTCACGCGCGTTGGCCCATATCGGCCTGGCCTGCTTGGTATCTAATGCCCGGCCTGAATTATGATCCCAGTCCGCCCCTGTTTTTAACTATATCACCCAGCCCTACTCATGATATATAATTTACAGTCTCTAGTGTATGATTCAACTTTTCCCATGTTCTAATCTAGTGTAAAAAAGCAAACAAACTGAAAAAAGAAAAGAAAAAAATAAGCAAAAATCGCAATAAATCGTAATATCGAATCGCAATAATCGTAGAATCGCAATACTTAAGAATCGCAATATAAATCGAATCGGCACCCAAGAATCGTGATAGTATCGAATCGGGAGATAAGTGAATCGCCACAGCCCTACTATATATATATATATATATATATATATATATACCGTAAATTCCGGACTATAAGCCGCGGCTTTTTTCCCGTTTTTTGGCCCCTGCGGCTGTTCAGAGCCTACTGCACCCCTCTCTACACTGCCCCCTTATGGGTGAACTACAAAAGTGAGAGTTTACGTAAACTTAAGGTAGCTTATAACGACGCCCTCAGGATTCTCCTGAAGGAGCCTAGGGGGGGTAGTGCAAGTCAGCTGTTCTGTACTAATGGCTTGACAACCTTCCAGGCTCTACTGAGAAACCTCATGCACAGTTTTAAATGTAGACTTGATGGGTCACTTAATGAGGTAATTATGGTGTTGGTTAATCCAAGCTACAGCTCTGTTCGTTACCACTCTCATATATGGTCACACTGGTACAAGTGCCTCTTATGACTCTTGGCTGTGTGGGGTTGTACCCTACGGTCAGTCCTTAAGTATGCACAATGTAAGTTTTACTAACTTTTTATTGGTGGGGTGGTGCCCCATGGTCAGTCCCTGTGTATGCACAAGTTAGGTTTCCACAAATATTGTTTGTTGGCAAACTTATATGATGACGACCTAATGATGGACCTGTTTTTAGCTTTAAAATGTTGTTATTTATATACATGTCCTGTTTTGTACCTTTTGGCCTTTGGCTGCAATAAAGTTTGATTGATATATAACGGTGCGTCTTATCTATGGATTTTTTCAGAAAAAAAAAAAATAATACAAATAAAATCTCTCTTTTTTAGCACTCTTTCTAACTATAAATCCACTTCTGTTTTAATTTCCTCTCTTGCCCTCTTTTCACCACACCGCGGACACTGTGTGCACTGTAAAAATAAACAACGGTGGTGTTGTGTTATGTTGTTTTGTTGAAATGTTACGGTAATACGGTAAATGGGAGCTTCCTCAAACAGCCATCTCTTTCCCGACAATCCCCTCTGTGCGTGACCACTTACATATGGTAATTACGGTAAGCAAACGGCCACTCGGCCATCAACTCCCTCCCCCGACTACCAGGAGAAAATCACAAACTTCGGCGAATTCACACAAAGGAAGATCAAGGAATATTCCATCGAACCGGAGCAGATCATAAATATGGATGAAGTGCCTTTGACGTTCGACCTGCCACTCACTCGGACTGTTAACAAGAAGCGCCCTGGAGGATTCTTTCACCAAAAAAAAGCTTTGCTCGTTCTCGACAGCATGAGAACGAGCAGTAGAAGCAACACTCTCACTTACCATGGGGAAGGTACGCAGAAATTCACACGAGGCAGCTTTCAAGTTGAAAGCAGTCAATCTCGCATTAAAAGAGGGAAACAGAGCAGCCGCGCGTAACCTGGGCATCGATGAGTCAATGGTGAGGCGTTGGACGGTGCAGCAGGAGGAACTGTCTCAGCACGGAATATTATAGGAGTGTGAAAACATCCACAATCACCAACGGGTTCCAAAACGCTGGACTGCTGCGGGATGAAGAGGATGACGCCGCCACAGCTGGCGCTGAGGGCCGTCAGAGGCTTCAGAGGCTGTTCGATGCCGACAGTGATGAAGAGGAGTTCGTTGGTTTTGAGTGACAATGAAGGAGAGAGGAGAGTGGTTGACGAAGCCACCCTGAACCTGTTCGTTTCCGACACTGAAGATGAGGACTTTGGTGGTTTCAGTACGCAGGAAGAAGAGGAAGACGAGGATTAGTGACTTGACTTCTCTGGTTACAGGTTTGCTGCACATATAGCCTATTGTTGTGTGATTTTGTCTGGGGATTAGTGACCTGACTTTTGTTTTGTTTTGTTGAAATGTTAATAAATGGGAGCTTCCCCAAACAGCCATCGCTTTCCCGACATTCCTCTCTGTGCACGAACCCTTTCATATGGTAATTAAACATCAAAACACCCGCGGCTTATAGACCGGTGCGGCTTATAGAAGAAAAAAATAGTAAATTTTGGTCCCGCGGCTTATAGACCGGTGCGTCTTATAGTCCGGAATTTACGGTATATATACATGAAGTGCTTTTTTTACATTCAACAATACAGTTTACTCAGTGTGAGTGAGTGTGCAGACAGACACACAGACAGACAGACAGACAGACACACACACACACACACACACACACACACACGCACACACACACACACACACACACACACACACACAGAGAGAGAGAGTTCTGTCCACAGCTGCTGCTGGATCGCACCTCCTTCCCCCGCAAATTAGCATAGGAGGGGAACACCCATCTGGTCTGAGATCAGCGTCTAGCCTCCTCTGCCTCTGCATCGTTTTCCTCCTCTCGTTCGGGCTGGGACGAATGCTGCGACACAGGAACGGGTCCGCCTTGGCTTTGGGACCAGGCGCTGGAACCGGATCGATCATGTTCGTCACGGGTTTGACTACCGCGAACAAATCAATCCAGGTTCGCCCTGCAGCAAGGCGACCAGTGCAGCGCGCCGAGGGGCGTTTCAATGGCGTTTCTCCTCTGCACAAGGAAGCACGTTTCTCTGTTTTTCCTCCTGCTCATTTCAAACAACAGCTGCGGTATGTGTTTGATCGCGTGTTGTCGGCTTATCTTTGAGGCTAGGGACCTGATAACATGTCACAGGCTGGGGAAGTGTTTGAACTACGCGCTGCACTAATAAAAACAAAAACACGTCAAACACGTCATTGGCCCTCTGGGCTATTCCTGATAACACGTCAAAGACGTCTTTGGCCATGAATGAGTTAATGAGGCTGATGGCAGTTGGGAAGAAGCTGTTCTTGTGGCGAGAGCTTTCTTGTCTTGACAGACATCAGTCTCTTGACGAGGGGGAGTGTTTCGAAGAGTTTGTGGAGGCTGTGTGCAGGTCCTGAAGGGATGGCAGGTTGCATCCGATCACCTTCTCAGCACAGCTGCTGATGCGCTGCAGTCTGTTAATGTCCTGGAGAGTGGCAGCCACGTACCAGACCGTAATGGAGGAGGTGAGGCTCTCTTTCTGAGGCTCTGATGCAAAAACATACAAAAAATAATATAATGTAATTTATTTTATTTTATGTGTGCTATTTATCAGCTGTGTGTTTGCGTAATCCCTGCTTGACACTTCTCCAGATTTTGTGTGGTGACATCACACCTCGGGTGAGCATCTTGATACGATCATTATCACACTTATTGCACTGATGTGTGATCCCAGCCCACACGTGTGTTTGTCTCCTGGCACTGGGACAGACTGACACAGCCTTGGCTCATTTCTGAAAAGATTTGGCTGACATCAAGTCAATTTAGGAATAATGAGCTCTCGGTTTTTGACAGTGCACCCTGCAATAGGAAATAATGACTTTTTAGATTGTCTTTGCATTGCCGGGTGGACGGAGAAATATTCTAAAACACCATTGGTGTGGACAGGATTTTATTTTTACTTACCCCCCCCCCCCCTTTTTTTCAAACAGAGTGGGGGGGGGGGGGGGGGGATGCATTTTCAGAAATATCTGTTAGTCATACCTGTGTCTGAGTTGGGATGTGTATGCGCTACAGATATCCAAATAACTGCCCTGCTTAAGCCCTCTGATTGCTAATTTCAATTCTACCAACATAGCTCCCCCTAGAGAAATTAACACTGATTGATCTCTTGTATCCAGTTCTCTCCCTCCCCTCTCTTGTTGGTTCTCCATTTTCCCCATGTTAATGATCAAGAAGATGCATTTTGCCTCCAGTTTCCCCCCAGGTGATGGCAAATAACAGAGTGTGTTTCACTCGGAAAATTAATTTTCAGGCAGAGCTGTCCTGTGTGCCTCTTGACATGGCGGGTGGGTTTAATAACTCGTAATTGACCTTGTTGTAGCATATTTCCATTTATAGGGGGTGGGGGGGGGACTTCAAGAGGACTGTGTCACCAGTGCCACATAGAGGCATTTTAGTGAAAGTGCATGCTGCAATTAGACTAGATATCTGTATGACCTAAAATGACTGAAAATGAGCATTTGTATGGGACAGATACAGACTTTATGGTAGAAGTACACCATGCCCTGCTGTAAAAGAGTGTGTTTATCTATCTATCTGTAAAAGGGGCAAGTAGGAGAAAAATCATCTTATGACATCACTGATGATGTCATAGGCACTCATGATGTCATAAGAGCATTATCATCTTATGACATCACTGATGATGTCATAGGCACTGATGATGTCATCAGCATTGTGACATCATCAGTGATCATAGACATTGTGACATCATTGTGATCATCATTGTGGTCATGAGTGATGTCATCAGTGATGCAAAGTTGGGCAATTGTGCGCTGCACATGCCAATAGAGCAGGCGAGGCCACACAGCACATAGCGGCCGAACTGCATATGCGAGCTGCAGGGCCAGCTCGGCGAGCTGCAGGGCGGGCGAGCCCAGGAATCGAGTGCGCGTAGCGTGCGAGATCAGAAGCCTAGTCATTTAAAATAGCATAACCTGCAGTTTAATTTTTCTTCTTTTTTGCAGTTTCTGTCTGACCGTTGGGAATTGTCATTATGAGCACCTTGTAATCCTACGACCAAAAGGAGGGATACAGGAGTTTGAGGAGGATGAAATAATTACCATTTCTGATTGATATGAAGTAGGCTAATCCTAGCTTGAAATTAAAAACGGTTCTCTCATAAATAATGCATTGTGCAAATGGAGGTGATATAAATATCCTAGTATGTCCTAAATACTGTGTCATTGCAGACTTCAAAGCAGCTACGTACCTCCTGATTTCATGCAAACATATCCCCGTTTGGTTATTTCTGCTCCCGTATGTGCTGAGCAATTCCGGTGCGCCATGGTTACACAAAATCCATTCACAACTTACTGTAGTGACCCATTCACAACTTACTGTAGTGACCCATTCACAACTGACTGTAGTGAGCCATGGCTACAAAACCCATTCACAACTGACTGTAGTGAGCCATGGCTACAAAACCCATTCACAACTGACTGTAGTGAGCCATGGCTACAAAACCCATTCACAACTTATTGTAGTGAGCCATGGCTACAAAACCCATTCACAACTTATTGTAGTGAGCCATGGCTACACAAAACCCATTCACAACTGACTGTAGTGAGCCATGGCTACACAAAACCCACTCACAACTTATTGTAGTGAGACATGGCTACAAAACCCATTCACAACTGACTGTAGTGAGCCATGGCTACACAAAACCCATTCATAACTTACTGTAGTGAGCCATGGCTACACAAAACCCATTCACAACTTACTGTAGTGAGCCATGGCTACACAAAACCCATTCACAACTTACTGTAGTGAGCCATGGCTACAAAACCCATTCACAACTGACTGTAGTGACTGTGAGCCATGGCTACAAAACCCATTCACAACTTATTGTAGTGAGGCATGGCTACACAAAACCCATTCACAACTTATTGTAGTGAGGCATGGCTACACAAAACCCATTCACAACTTATTGTAGTGAAGCATGGCTACACAAAACCCATTCACAACTTACTGTAGTGAGCCATGGCTACACAAAACCCATTCACAACTTACTGTAGTGAGCCATGGCTACACAAAACCCATTCACAACTTACTGTAGTGAGCCATGGCTACACAAAACCCATTCACAACTTATTGTAGTGAGCCATGGCTACACAAAACCCATTCACAACTTACTGTAGTGAGCCATGGCTACAAAACCCATTCACAACTTACTGTATTGCTTCTAATGCCTGCAGGCAGATCCAAAAATTAAAAATGCTGACATTTAAGGGGCATCTGGGTATATGTAGAGGTACAGCTCTCACCTATCACCGCGGAGACCCAGGTTCAATTCCCGGTAGCGGTCCGGCTTGGTCAAACTGATCCACTGGCCCACTGATGCCAAACTCAATAGAAAAACCTGTCTGTTTTACTGTTGTCTTGCTTGTCACTAAAGCCCAATTTATGCCGACACTTTTGAAACGGTCGCCGACAGAATTGAGGACTTGAGTCGACACTTTCAAGTGTCGGCGAGCAGTGTCTGCTACCTGGTGAAATGTCTAGTGTCGCTGACTGCGTCATAGTATCGCGCAAGTCTTGATTGGCTATATAGACGGCACGCGCTTGACTTCCTTGTTTTGGTTGGGGTCCACCCGCTAGTTTTCGCTCGATTGAAATGAATGAACGTGTCCCCGCTATTTTTATCAGCCTGTCCTTGATGTATGACTTCGTGAAAATCACAAAGAACATCGTGACCAATTTCCCAGAGAGAGAGGAGGTGAGTTGTGTGGTTGTGTGCTGTTTATATGCGGCTGCAGCCAAGTACGTTACATCTTGCCTCCGAGGTGGTTTCACTGTGCATTTCGTTCCCTCTCTTCTCTTGGCTGTCTGCAGCTGCTTATAGCGTTGGAGTGTCACGTGACCGTTGAACCGAGGCGAACATTCACTGAAGTATAAATGCAACACCATGAGCGACACTTTCTTTTCCGTCTGCGACCATGTGCTGAGCGACACTTTCTAATATGTATAAATTAAGCTTAAGTGTGCCCGACTGCTATAACATGACCTTAGACCTCTTACGAATCAGTGGGGTCTTTTCTAATATCCGGGCTAAAAACCGAAGCTCAGACGACGTGTCTTGTTTATTTACAAAATTCACATCCGCGCTCATTGTTTTGAATGGCGAGTTACCCCCCAGTTCCGGGTCCCGTGCTGCCCCCCCCTTGCTCGCGTGACGTCAGAGTGACCTTACGTGTCCTTGGTCGCTGCACTAGCGCCTCCTCTTGTCGGTCGGGGCACCTGTTCGAGGGGCAGGGGAACGAGGGAATAGCGTGATCCTACCATGCGCTACAGTATGTCCTGCTGGTGAAACCCCTCGCTGTCAGGTGAGAAGAAGTGGCTGGCGACTCCACACATGTATCGGAGGAAGCATGTCCTAGTAGTCTACGACTCTCCCCAGATCGGCAGAGGGGGTGGAGCAACGACCAGAACAGCAGCGGGGGACTTGGCCAAGTACAATTGGGGAGAAAATGGGAGAAAAACTGAACTTGATTAAAAAAAAAAAAAACACAAGTGGACTTTTGAGAAGCACAAGGCTTCAGAGACACAGCAGCAATAATAGCATACGTTCCTCACATTCACTGAGGTCCATCCAGCATCTGACAGCTCTACAGATCAGATAGGCTGTAAAATGTGTGGGCTCTTTTCAATGATCCTGCATAACAAATGCGTTATCTTCCATAGGAATGACCTTGTTGAGTTTGGCCATTGATCGGCGAGCGCATCGACTCATCCACTCCGATAAGTCTGCAAGCCATTTATCATAGGCGAGGTTTTAGTCTGCCATGGCTGTACATTTGCTGGCGGAAAATCAATCTATTCTAATCAGTTAATACACCAGGTCACATAGCAGGAATATGTGAGCGTGTGCATTACAAGCTCAAGCTCTGATTAGGACAGCTGTAAATGTAGAGTAACGCAGAGGGGCAACATAAGGGAGGGAGAGAGAGAGAGGGGTCAGATCAGAATGGCAGGTGATGCACTTCTTTGTGCTTCTTATATTGTGTGTCTATATCTTATTCTCGCAGCGTGCAGCCAGGGAAGAGATGTGTGGAGCCAAACCTTCCCGCCTCCTCATGCCGGAGAAAGAGAACAAAATTACATTTGTTCTTCTCTCCAAACACTCTTGGGAGTGGAGCAGTGGTGCATTGTGGGAGTGGAGCAGCAGCGCGGCAGTGGTGCATTGTGGGGGAGTGGAGCAGCAGCGCAGCAGTGGTGCATTGTCACCTGCAGCGCACGCAGCACAAAGCGGGGGATATAGACAACGGCTACACCTGAGGGATTCACTTTCATTTACATCAGGGGTGCCCGATAGGTAGATGGCGATCTACCGGTAGATCTCAGGCCATCAATAAATAGCTCGCCAAAGAAATACAAAATGTATATATATTTTTTATGTTTGAACCAAATCCTGCTCATAGCTAACTCAGTATCTACAGCATTTAACATTATAACATGATTAAATAATGTTAAATCAATTATATAATACTGTTCAAATGTGCTAAATATGTACTTGGGGGGGGGGGGGGGGGCAAGGGGGAAAGAAGTAGCTCGTGACTAGTTTTGTTTTAGCTCTCATCCTTAAAAAGCTTGGGCACCCTTGATTTACATACAGAACTGTAAGATGTGGTCCAGCACACATATTCCATTCACAGTCGTTGATAACGCATGGTACCGCAGCAGTTCACTCGGTACTTGTTGCGGACCAAAATAAATGCCACAGGGCAAGCAGCCTCATAATGGAGAACCCAGCCATGTCTTTGAAGGTGGGATTATGCATGTTTGGTGTGTTTAAGATAAACAGTAGAAGCGAGAAGGGGAGAAGAGAGAGAGAGAAAGGCTTTTTATTCCCCTGTCCGTCCTGTGTATGGATGTGGTTTTGTTTGGATAAGCAGTATAATTACATGGTCTGTTTATTGTGTTTGTTTATCATATCCTCATTAAGCCCTTCGTTGGGGTGGGTAAGGTGGGGTTGGGGGGTGGGGTTGAGGTGGATAAACCAGCAGAATTGTGCTTGGCATCTTAAGAACAAAGCCTATGTACCAACATGTCATTTGCAATCACAGCTTACAGCCCTCACCGGGAGACAAAGTCAATACTCCCTAATGGACACGGGAAATCTGTAAGCGGTTCTGTTGCCTGTGAGAATGGGGGAGAATGTTTATTGGGTCGACGCGTAGCAACGCTGTAACGCTCGCTGGAGCGCATCGAGGAAATTTGCGATTGAAGAGTCGAATTTAGCCCGGCGTTGGCTTACTGGTGGTGGTGGTGGGGACCCATCGCCACCACGTTGCTCTCTTTGTTTGGCCTTTGCACTTTATAGACGGTTTTCACCAGCAGCAACCCCACAGCACTTCCTTTTTCTCAGCTTCTTCTTCTGTTTTATGGCAGTTGGCATCCTTAAATGTTGCATTAGCGCCACCTACTGAATTGTATCATCTTCACAGTGCAGGGGAAACACTGACATTTATATTTTTTATTTTTGCTATGTAAATGTTGAAATGTAAATATAGGCCTATGCGTGCAATAACATACTGAGCTACGTTGTTACTGTGTCTGTCAGAATATCAGCTATGTATACAGGAAGTAAACCGGATATTCAGGTGGGTTGTGACCGTTTGTTATTGTTAAGTTAAAACCGGCTATAGCTACTACTGTATGGGTAGCTATATTTGGATGTCATTCAACCAGAAAACATGGCGACTGACAGCATACACAGTTTACTATTGTGATTAGAGATGGGACGAGATAGGCTACTTATCTCACAATAATCTGATACGATACGCAACATAGGATTCACGATTCAATACAAGCATTGTACAATGAAATAAACAAAATTGGAAATACAGTTATGTTTGGCGTTGAAGGCTCCGCTCTTTACAGAAGATGCTCTTCCCTGAACCCGCCCAGCAGCATGCTACGTCGAGCAGGGAGGGCTCGACGTAGCATCTTCTATCCCCCATGGGGATAGAAGATTCCAGATCAATCTAAAGCCATAGTGAGTAACAGAGGGAGCCTAAGCAAGACATGGAAACATGTTCACTTTTTAAGCCATGCACACACTTGAGCTAGAATACATGATTAGCCTTTGAGCCAGACTGAGCTAGAAAGGTGGAGGCTGGGGTGGTGGAGGCAAAGCAGCAGCAGTGTGAGGCAGCATGGGTGGAGCAGATCGATTGAGAGAGGAGGTCGTATTTGACCACCTTCTTGTGAGAATGTCTGTGGTTGGTGAATGAATGATCCTATCAGCGGCTGACAGCCGGGGCGTAGGTAGCGCATGACTTCCGTGTCTCGAATGAACTAGCGTGAAGCTTCATTTATTTCTGAAGCCACAAATCTTTCTAGCAATGGCAATGGTTTGCTAGAATGTAAACAATAAAAGAATATCACAATGCAGGTTTCTGCCCCACAATACGAGGAAAAAACATGACGCCACGACGACAACACACACCTGACTTCCGGGTGTCTCTGCAGGGTGCAAGGTGTTACGGGCAAATCCACCCCCCTGTACATGTGCGTCCCGCCTATGTAAATACATGCACCCACACTAGGCGGCGGTGGCAGAACTAGTGCTGGAAATACCTGGAAATCATGTAGACAAATAGGTTTCCACTAGGTGTCACAATACACTCAGTTCACAATACGATATGATACACGATATTGGGTTCACGATAACGATACGATACGATATTTTAACAATATTTTTTTGCGATCGATTTGTAATTTGAGGGGGCATCCTCCACGCTAATTTGAGTAATTTCACCATTTTCATCCTCCCTGTCTGTAACGTCCCTCGTCTGTTCAAACAAAGCAATGAAAAGGAGAGCGAGCATGCAATCAGATGCAGATCAGTGCCACCATGTTCAGCTTCTTTTTCTCGCGATATGAGATTTCATCTCAACGATACATATCGTCACGTTTTGATATCGCGATATATCGTGGGACGATATATTGTGACATCCCTAGTTTTCCACCCGGACTTATTTTGAAGTCGTTTGTTTACCATCGGCTGATCCCTCCAATACGTATCGTATCGTCGCAATTTTGTATCGCAATATCTTGAATTTTGATATCATGCCATCCCTACTCGGGTGCATCACTCCTTTCTCCTGGAGTAGGAGTAACCTGCCTACTCCCTGCTCAGTCAAAAAAGAGGGAGGCGGAATATCCTGTTAATTGGTTTATTCGTGGCAACAGCGAGGCTGGATCTCAGGGTATCAAAGGTTCGTGTAAACAGCTTAACCCCAATGAGACCTTCATGGGAGTATGACCAATAGCCGGGTTTAGTCTGGCATGTAAACGCAGAAAATGCCTAACAGCGGTGATCAGTCAACGTTCGTCAGCCTCCGCACACGACGGCGGCGGCTTAAATTCCCGCCATTTATCTTGTGTTCAGTGACTAATGGAAAACAAGAGGTGCAAATTTACTGTAGCCAAGTGTGGTGGAGATGTGATCGTCCACCCCGAACGCATCACGCCAGCTCCTCTCCACCACTGTAATAATGGATGGCTCGACGGCTGCCAGTGACTGATCCTCCATCATGACCTTCTCTCTGTACAGCAGAGCACTGTGAACCGCGGGGAAACAAATTACCGCTCAGGAGGAGGGGGGTTCGCTCTCCTTACCCGACATGTACTCTCTGGCTCTGCCTCTGTCTCTTTTGCTTGCTCGGCATCTATCCCTCCCTCCATCTCCTCTCTCTCTCTCTTTCTTCTTTCTTTCTCCATCGCCCTGTCTCTCTCTCTCTCTCCTCTGTCACTGCGGAACCGGGGGGGCTGGGGGGGGGTTAGAGAAGAAAAGGTATAGGAGAAGAGAGAAAGTGCAGCGATCCTTTGAGATCTCATAAATTCAATATATTCATATTGCCTCGACTCCTTAAAAAGTGCTTGGGAGTGCATTCGGCGAGTCCATAAGTCACAACATTGTCAAGAGAGAGGCGATGGTGATGCATGAGGAGGGCCGCGGCGCGCGGTTCATTCCGGAAGCAGGTACACTCTCCGTCAGATAAAGCGCGAGCCTTAATTCCTTCCGTTGGGCCTAATGTGTTTTTAATGCAGAGCCCCCGTGACTTATGTTGCTGTCAGTGGGCCGGCCTAATAGGGATGCCAAGATGCTAGTGTGGGCGGCGGCCCGGGGAGCGGCAAAGGTGGCAGAGACGAATGGGGCGACGGCACACATCCGATCAGATTCCGTATTGACTGAGAGCGCGCAGAGAGAGGAGGTGCCCAATCAAAATGCACGGCTTGTCTCCCCCCCCCAGGATAAACGAGCCGGGGCTCGTCGGAACGTGCGTTTGATGAAACAATAGGGATTGACCCCCGAGTGCAATTGATGTCGTCGATAGCAGGCCGAGGCAGGTAAATTGCTCATGGCCGCGCGGTTCGATGCGAGCGTTATTAATTATAGTCTGGTGGTGTATTTTTCAGGCTTTGGAGACGTTATTGTGGAGTGGGTATACACAGCGATATATCATGAGGGTATGTGTCATAATGTGATCAACAGACACACTATTTAAAAGCGGTGGGGGATGTTACGATGCACGGCTCTGCCCTCTATAAGATGTCCCCGGAGAAAATGAGCAGGGGGGACAGAGTGACTTCCACCTTCCCGGGTAGACTGGAGTGCAACACGCTCCACCTTTGCACTTTGTTGCCATTTAGAAAGATTGATGTGCTGCAGCCCCACATTACAGTGAGAGTCATCATGGCAGCCTCCCTCCTGCGTCTATCCTTCAGTCGCACTGCAGGCCTCTCCAAACAGCTCGTCTTGCTGCGGGCCCGACAGGGTAACAGCATGCATAATGACTGACATCCGCTATCGCTACATCGTTACCTTTTTAGTATTGATGCCATCCATTTAGCTTCCCGGTGCCCCCCCTTTTTAGCGCAGTGAAGCACTCCTCTAAGACATAAGTGTTTCTCTTCGGTCATTAGAAGCACATTAGCCAGTGCATTAAAGCCATTACAATGGGAACATGAACACATTAAATAATACATCCCAATGTGCAAAAGCGCTAGGTGGTTTGAAGATATTACAATACATACACGCATGCATGTAAAATCCAGTAAGATCAAGATCAAGTAAGAATAGTGCATAGGCTATAATGTGAATGTGTATAACAGTAATGTAATGTAATACCATGCTGTGCAACATAACATCATATAATCATATGGAATGCACATACTGTAAAAACACGTAATATCCTATTAATGGTTCATTATGGAAAGACTAGTAGGTTTTATTTGTCATACCTGACAGTTTTGACTGCATCATAAACCATAAACTACCGGCCAACAGGGGGCATGGTCATCCCAAATATACAGGTGGGATGACCAAAGCTACATAAACCAGCCATATGACACGTCACATGACGTCATGTGACGTCTCTGAAGCAGACTGCAAGAAGTCAGCAGTCAAAACTGTCAGGTATGACAAATAAAACCTACTAGTCTTTCCATTATGAACAATTAATTACTGTTAATTTTAGTTTGACTCAATGAACTTGTTTGGACTATTATGTAATATCCTAACTCAAAAAGCCCAGTCAAAATTGTAAAATAGCAACGTTGGACCAACGTTGCAAAATTGTAAAATGGTAAAGTTTTTTTTCCGGGGTCTCCGACCCCAAGGACCCCTTTAACCTCTCCCCAGATCCTAACCCTAAACCTAACCTCTCCCCAGACCCTAACCCTAAAACGTTACCATTTTACAATTTTGGTGCCGAAATTGTAACATCGCAACGTTGGTCCAAAACGTTGCTATTTTACAATTTTCTGCGAGACTGTGTTCCGTGACAGTGAATTCAGAGCCCTTGACTCTGTTCTGTGTGAAAATCATTTTTCTTTCTCTGGTTCAGCATCTATGAGCAAAGGACTGGCCGCAGGGCCTTCCACCTGCTCCACATCCTCCCATAGAAATGTTCAAAAGGGAACCCTTCTTTTAAAACACTTCCATGTAATGCTGCTGCTTTTTTATTATTTTCTCCCCTGGCCCTGGTAATCCTCCACATCCTTGGCTAATCAGCAGGAAAGGAACAAGACTGAAGTGAGCTCAGGGTTGAGTTTTAAAAATGCATGCCCTTCCTCTGCACGCACGTGCACGCACACACACACACACACACACACACGTGTGTGTCACACGCACACACGCACGCTACACCCCATGTGGGACTCTCTTTAGCGTGAAGGCTGTCTCTCTCCTCTGGGGGAGGAGCCGGGGGCAGATAAAACCTCCACACAGGGTAATGACATGCATGACTACCGCCTGCATGCACGTGCGATAGATCAGTCCTGAAGGTGACGCTATGGGAGGAGGAGGAGAACCGGAGGTAGCCGTGGTGTGTGTGTGTGTGTGTGTGTGTGTGTGTGTGCGTGTGCGTGCGTGCGCGTGTGGATACGAGGCACAGGGTTCGTTCAGGGTGGGAGGTCTTCCATCAGCTAATTGTGTTTTCCCAGCCTTGTGCCTGGCTATAAATTGGCCCTGCGGTCTCTCACTGGCTGGCCAGGCTGAAAGGTCACAGGTGCTTCGGGAGAGCAGAGCGGACCGGATCCTCTAAGGGGCT
Organism: Poromitra crassiceps; assembly: GCF_964638095.1. Lineage (NCBI taxonomy): Eukaryota > Metazoa > Chordata > Actinopteri > Beryciformes > Melamphaidae > Poromitra > Poromitra crassiceps. Next base: position 10,163,934 of record NC_139632.1, on the reverse strand, counting down.
TTCAAAATCTGATTGAAATCTTTTTCATTTCCAGACCCGTGGGTTTCAAGAGCCAAATTCAGTTTGAGGACGCCTCCAATACAACCTGATCTCACACAGATGTGAAATTAATGTGATTTGTTAACACCAAATTAGATGTTGGTGATACGGTAAAGGTCCCATATTCTCCACTTTCCAGGCTTTTATTTTCTTTCAGGCTGTTTCTGTCACTCGTTAATATTAACGACCCCTCTGTTCTGATTGGCTAACCGTTTCAAGAGTGAAATGTGAGACACTGTACACTGTCATCGCCACAATTGGGACTGGAAACAACCTGTACTTTTATCTCTTGTCTTTTAGGGTGTAATGAAACTACTTCACCTCCCATAAACGTATTTGACAGCTGTCCATCTCGCTGTGCGTCTGTTGAAGTTGTCTAGAAATGCTGTTCCGGAGGCCACACTCCGAATCCTATATATGGACGCCCATCTCTGTTTGCCATTGCCTTGATCGCATCCCACACCCAGGATGAGTGACAGCTGAAGGCCCGCCTCCAGTTGCTTAGGGGTTAACCCTTTACATCCTTTACACGGTGGAACCTGTTCTAGAAGCCTCTTAGCCAGCTGCAAATGAAATATTCATCTTCAATCGCAGACCTAATCAACTATACAGTAGGTTTATTATCACACAAAGGCAGTTTGTTTCCCCCCTGTAGGGTTGCCCTTTCAAATTATTCAAAGTTGACTGTGTTTGTGCCTTTATACTGTAAAAAATAAAATAAAGATGGGCGTAGTGAGTGTGATGTCAAGCATTTTAAAGCATCATTTGGCCGCTGCCATCTTGGTGTTTTGGAGCAGGAAGTGACGTATTTGTAGCCATATTTGGACAAGAGTCTGTGATCGGCATGCTGCGCGATCACTGGACAGGCTGAGGCGACCTGTCAATAATGCCCAAAACGGTCTTTTTAATCGTGTATTCGACTCTTTTTACAGGTGAGATCGATACAAATTCACCCCCCATACAGGTAAATTATCGATAGAGACCGTTTTTTTTTTAACCAGACTGTAAATATGTTGATTTATGCTGTAACGTCGGGCATTTTAACACGGGGGGGCGAATGGGGCATGACTCCCTTTTGGAGCCAGCCTCAAGTGGTCATTTGACGAACTGCAGTTTTTGGCAATTCCGCATTGGCCCCCTCAGTTTGTGCACGTGGATCCTACACGTGTGAGTATTTGTGGGTCTTTTCAAGCCTTCATCTGTGAGGCACTCGTGTGTGTGATTGTGTGCGTGTGTGTGTGTGTGTGTGTGTGCGTGTGCGTGCGTGCGTGCGTGCATGTGTGTGTCGCCAAATTCCTATCATTACCTCCCAGTGTTGTTTTGTTGTTACACCTCAGAATTCTCATTTCTCTGACCTGATGTCCACCTCCCCCCGTCCCCGGGGCTAAGCTGTGGACAAACAGCAGCATTATTTATCTCATTAGTGATAAATAGAAGCCATTGCACTGCTCCATTCGCAGGTATAACAACGCCGATAATGGCGCCCACGCCGTTGTATGTCTTTTCTTCTCCGTCCCTTTCTTCCCCCCCTCCGGCCTCATTGCTATGGCGAGAGAACCTTTCTGTGAACAACAGGCACACAGTTTTATCTGCAGGCCATTTGGATTTCCCCTCATTTTTCAAAACCTCATTTCATCTGTGGTGTGTGAACGGTGCTATCTTTAGCTGCAGGCTACGGGGCTGTGACTGCCTTCCAGAGCGGCTCCTCCGCACAGCGGCGGCCGCCGCGCGTTACGCTAGCGAATAACAATCACGCGCAGCCGCTTTGATTGGGACAGTTCATTACTGCTTTTACGTCACCGCTGTCAACCGACTGTCCGTCAACGTGATGCAGATGGACAAAACTATTATATCGGGGGGATCTGCGCCGCCCATGCCATCTGCTGCTGTGATATGAATTAGAAAACAAATTTTGTATTGATTTTTTTTTTCCCTTTCCCCCATCCTGCTGAATCTCTCCTCAGAATGGCCCAAAGCAACCAAGCTTGCTGCACTGATTGTCTACACGGGCTCCTGGCTGTGTTTATGATGGGAAGAAAGGAGTCTGGGTCAAAGAACATAACGTTACAGGTGCGTCCGCACCACCGCACCGCCTATACTGCGGCGTTATGATGATGTGCACGGTCGGCATCCATCCTCACTCATAGTGTTTGTAGCCGAGGGTGTCCTGGAAAAAGGCTATGATACAGATAGTGTAGCACATTCTCCAGAGCAGCCAAAGTGTTTAATGCACACTAATGTCATTCAATTTGAAATGAAAGATCTGCAAGCTTCTCGCTCGACCCTCTCCAGCTCTCTCTCTCTCTCTCTCTCTCTCTCTCTCTCGCTGCTGTCACTCTCGTGCTGCCTCGCTCTCTCTCTCCCTCCCTCCCTGTCTTTCTAGCTCAGTCTTAACACATTATACACACTATTTTATCTATCTCTCTCTCTCTCTGTGTGTTACCAAAGGCTAATGCACTGAAGCAGATAATTATACACACCCCGCCCCGCTTTCCATACTGGCTTCTCAAGCAACATCTTTCTCTTCTCTTTGCATGTGTGCAGAGGGAACCTGTATAGACGCAGGAGGCAGGAGACACAACAACAACATATTCAGCGGTGCGGGGATGAATGAGGACACCTATGCAGAAAACAAGCCGTGCGGGATGAGTGACATTGCTGGGGGCATTTCACCCCATCACCAAAATAGAACCGTGTGTTTTTGATTTGGTGTGTGTTTTCCCATCATAACATGATGTTATGATTTGACTTACCCCATTACGCAAGTTAGACAGATTGGCCCCTCCACTTGGAAACTCCTACACTCCCCTTTTAAAAATCCAACTGTAGTCAAAAATTGAATATTTAGTGTCTCAATCTTTTCAATTTCAATTTGATTTAAGACTAAGTAATATATCTGCTCAGTTTGCATTGTATAGTTGCATTTGGATTGCTACACCCCCTTTCCAACCCAAGTGGTATCATCCAACCTGCCGCTAAATATAGCCTACCAGTGTTGCCAACTCGGCGACTTTGTCATTAGATTTACAGTAGCGACTTTTTAGACCCCCCCCCCCCCGACTAGCGACAAACCTGGTGACTTTTTCTGACCACCATGAGAAATGTGCGTGCGTGTATGTGTGTGTGTGTGTGCGTGTGTGTGTGTGTGTGTGTGTGTGTGTGTGTGTGTGTATCTGCAGCAATGTGTCTCATTCATTTAGAAACCTTCCAGTCCAGCACAGATGAGTCACGTGTGTGTGTGTGTGTGTGTAGTGAGTCACTTTGTGGCATACGGAGAGACTTTATTTCTGGAAA
>NC_139632.1:10080601-10155601 GCF_964638095.1 Poromitra crassiceps | reverse complement strand
ATGGGCAGTTAACGGCAACACACTGAGAGACGTCCTTGTACAAAACATACCTGGACTCCAACATACTGAAAGCAGATAGTTTTCACTCTACTCCTGCCTCGCGCCATTTACGTCTTATAAGACCCCGCAGACATTAACGCAATTCCCTGGAATGCGAGTTTAAACGACCCAGTTACATGGCGTTGCATTCTTAGACATTGCCGTTTTATTTTGTATGTTGTTACATAGGCTACGATTGGCGAAATTATTAGTTAGCTTGATTCTAGAATTGTGCCAGGTGAAGAAACTAAGCAGCCATTTTATCCAATGATAGCTTAATCTCGAGGGGACTATTTTGTCTCGCCGGTTCTCAACTCATATTCAAGGTTATGAAAACTAGATTTTGATTGCAAAATGCATGGAAATATAAATGAATGGTCTTGTTTTGTTTCTTTGGCAAGTGACCATGGTATAAGCTAGGGGTGTCACGATACACTCAGTTCACGATACGATACGTATCACGATACTGGGTTCACGATAACGATACGATACGATACGATTTTAACAATATTTTTTTAAACTTGAATAATGACAATATATGACTGGAAAAGTAGTATTTTATTTGAAATGCACAAATACAAAACATGCTGTTGTGGGAAATTGTTATTACAATAACAACTATAAAAAACATGAGATTGGAGATAAGGCTTATCTTGAAATAGAATGAGTTACACCGTCACTTAGATTTACTTTGAACCAAAAGGTTTCTCAGCAGTATAAATTCTCATTATGCATCTTCAGTTTTTCTTCAAACTCAAACAACAAGACTTTTCTTAGTCTATTTTTTATGCATCTTCAGTTTGTCCTGTCAAGTAAACAGTTTTGCCAGAAACTCAATTGAATGGTTTCTCTCCTGTATAACTTCTCATGTGTCTCTTCAGAGACTTGTTCAACTGAACTACTTTCCACACATTGAACTTCAACAAACAAAGACGTTTCTTAGTCTATTTTTGAAAAAATGAAAAAAAAAAATGAAAAAAAAAAAAAAAAAAAAAACGCGATATGAGATTTCATCTCAACGATACATATCGTGACGTTTTACTATCGCGAAATTTCGTGGGACGATATATTGTGACACCCCTAGTATAAGCGGGTTAATGCCCTTTGAGGTGTCCATTATCACTTTTTAAGGGACTTCGCGGAGGCAACCGGTCCTTGGCTGCGCCTCGGACCGGTTCACGCCTCTGCGTCGTCCCTTAAAAAGTGATAATGGACACCTCGTCGGGCATTAACCCTTACATATGATACAAAATTAAGAAATGCATAATATGGCCCCTTTAAAGTCTAGCCCTATTTGCTACTTACCAATGATGATGTTGTTTGGTAGAGTTCTTTCTCAGCACAATCCATCCTGTTCTTCATGGTAGCTCTGGAAAGTTGGGCAAAAAGGAACGAGAGGTCACTGGGGTCACGCTGGTGTCTGCACAAGCTGACTGAAGCTCACTGAAATGTACTTTGTGTGACTGTGTGTGTGTATGTGTGTGTGTGTGTGTGTGTGTGTGTGTGTGTGTGTGTGTGTGTGTGTGTGTGTGCACTGTGGAGGACATTTTAGTGTGCCTCAGTCAGCTTTTGTTTACAGGACCGTGACCCCACATGTTGTGTTTATGTTAGCTGAATTAAGTAGCAGCATCAATTCAACTGTGTTTTGAAGAAAATAAAAATGTCCTGTAGTACATATTATTAGAACGAAAAGCAATAATGCAGTACTACAATTAAGTATTACACCTAATTCTATTCAGACCCTGTTCAGAACAGAATGATGTGCGTGAAATCAATCACATTTTCAATCATTTAAGATACAATCCATGATTTGTTGCTTTGTTGTCCTTCTTTTCGCCTGACAGCGAGGAGTTTCGCTGGGAGGACGTAGCACACACATGGGCAAAATACGGCCCCAGGGCCTGAACTGTCCCGTGGACCATTTCAATCCCGCCCTCAACGTCCTGAAAGGAAAAGAAAAATGCCCCCCCCCCCACCTCCAACAAAAACAAAACAACAATAAAAGGCAACATTATGTTCATAAATCTTTGTAAAAGATGTAAAAGTAATAACAAATCCATAAATCCATAACTGATAACCTCACAGAGCGAAAAGAGGGCTGACGGGGCACGGGCAGGCCTTACAGACTGCACAGTGCAACAACAGTAGCAGAAAACAAGAAATATAGGCTACAAAATCTATAGCCTACCTGGTATATTGTAGCCTACAATATAATAGATGATATTTCTCAGTTTCCCTGCATGTCTGCTGTCAGCGGCTCTTGACAGCAGTAGCCAACAGCTCTCCTCTCTCTAGAAGTGAGTGAGTGAGTTGCTATGGTTACGGGGTGGGGACAGTCTGTGTCTCTGCCCCCGAAGCCACACTCCAAGCTGAAGTCAAAAGGAACTTGCCGTAATAGATGTCAAACTAGGCGAGAAGAGCCCACTAAGACTGTCTGGCATGCTAGACTTTCCATCGGGGTGTCGTGAGGCGTCCCAGACGCCACAACGTTGGTCTTTGATTGATGTCAAACTACAAGAAGTAAAGACTGTCGCTCGTCCTTCCTGATGTTCATATTCGGGGCCCGACACATTTCCAGCATCGACGCTGGAAAGGTGTCACAGCCGCGACGAAATCATGTTAATATCGGGCTGAATCCGTCTAGTTTGAGCCCGGCATAAGTCATGGTTATAAAGAATGCAGTACCAGTGCTCAGGTAAAATTGCAGATGACAATAAGGCTATACAAAAAAAATAGCCCCCTTCCTCATCGTCATCCTCGTGAACTGTTTTTCCGTCCTGCTCTCTCCCCCCAGCATCTCCTCTTCGTCTTCATCGTCATTATCACTCTCACCCGATTGGTCCTCCCTCCTCTTTCTCGTGAGCATTTTCTTTCTTCTCTGATCCACTGCTTCTTGTCACAGCATATTATGAACCTCCGCCCTGTTACGTGCGGTGTATGCCGCCATTTTTTTCCTGTGATATTCTAACGATCCTTGAAGGAGAAACTTGTGCTTTCTCGTCTCGCCCCGCTCCACAGGGTGTTCAGGGTCAGCTACAGAGCAGAGCCCCTGGAGCTGGCAGGGATTCATTGTCTTGCTCAAGGACACTTCAGCAGAGGAAGCAGCGTGCCACCCTTTTTTCCATCTGAAGGACGTCTAACTAATCATTAGCATACCCTGCTGACCAATACCGTGATTCCAGTCCAAACCAGGGACGCACGATGTGCCAAGTGAAGGTTATAAGAAACACCTGGTGATACACGTTTTAAATGTGCTTTATTATTTGTTAGATTCAGCCGGTATAATTACACATTACTGTACGTCTGAGGACCAAATAACACCAAAAACAATGGACTTGACACATCAGCTTGGTCTAATCTCAATGTGTCATTTAGAGTCAAATTGGGACTTTGAAGCAGCCCTGGAATTCAGTGAATGAAAAAAGAATTACATTAAATTAAATTAAGCATATTCTAGCACTCTATAGGCCTGCAGTAAGTGATGACGGAGCGAGCGATATGCAGACCGTTATTCCTTTCCGACAATAATACAGAACCATTATTACTTGCAATGATTACATTTCCACAAGTCCGCCACCAAATACCACACTGCTTGAGTGAGTGCTATTGCCCTATTTTGAAACAACGTACAATAACCTTCAGTAGTCCTGACTTATTGAGTTGAACGTGTAATAACCTTCAGTAGTCCTGACTTATTGAGTTGAACGTGCAATAACCTTCAGTAGCCCTGACTTATTGAGTTGAACGTGCAATAACCTTCAGTAGTCCTGACTTATTGAGTTGAACGTGCAATAACCTTCAGTAGTCCTGACTTATTGAGTTGAACGTGCAATAACCTTCAGTAGTCCTGACTTATTGAGTTGAACGTGTAATAACCTTCAGTAGTCCTGACTTACTGAGTTGAACGTGCAATAACCTTCAGTAGTCCTGACTTATTGAGTTGAACGTGCAATAGCCTTCAGTAGTCCTGACTTACTGAGTTGAACGTGCAATAACCTTCAGTAGTCCTGACTTATTGAGTTGAACGTGCAATAACCTTCAGTAGTCCTGACTTATTGAGTTGAACGTGCAATAACCTTCAGTAGTCCTGACTTATTGAGTCTTTTTTCTTCGTGAGATCCAGGTGTACGTTATCCCCATTCTCCTTGTCCATCACACGGCCTGGTCCTGGTGGTATGTTCTAAAGCAGACACCTTCAGCCTGTCCCACTTAGACACTGAGTCAATTCCCTCTGTAAATTCTCCACTGTGGCTCAAATCAAATCAGAGGAAGCTCTTAGCTCTTCTGGTGAAGTAGGATGCAGTGCTTCACTCCCTATTTCGGTGTGGTATCATGAGGTCGTACGATGTGTGTGCGTCTGATGATCAAGTTTCATCAACAGCCAGCTCTCTCCTGGCCTTTTCCCCCCCTTACTCTCTTCTGTGGCAGACCACCTCCATCAGCTTGTCACTCGCCCACTCCACAAAGCTGCCAGCTGCCCTCTTGGCAGCACCGTCTTGCAAACACTTGTGTGTCTGTCTGAAGGTATTGTTGGTGCGCTGAGCTCAAAAATGCGCCGGGAACTCTTGATGCCTCCCTGGAAGCTGTGGTCTTCACGCACACTTTTGCTTCATACTGGCACGTTCTTTGGTTTGTGTCCATGTCAGTACAAGATGGAGAAGAAGAGAGCACTCTCGGCATCACCCAAACACCCAAAAGCATTCTCGCGAGTCTTGCCAATGGGTGAGAGACATGTTTTTGACTACGTGCTTCGTCCGACACATGTGAAGTCGCCAGCCGCTTCTTTCCACCTGACAGCGAGGAGTTTCACCAGGAGGATGTAACGCGTGGGGGGGGGGGGGGGATCATGCTATTCCCCCCAGTTCACCTCCCCCAAACAGGTACCCTGACCAACCAGAGGAGGCGCTAGTTCAGCAACCAGGACACATACTCTTAATCCGGCTCCCCACCCGCTGACACGGCGTGCCTGTATGAACACCCGAACAAGCCAGAGCACGAACCTGCGACCCTCATGTTGGTAGGCAGGGAATCTATGGCTGCACTAACTGGGCGCCCCTGAGACATCTGTGTCTTACGCGTTCTCGTACATACAGCATATCAGATCATAACAGAGCACTGATCTTTCAAAGTTTATAGTGTCGATTTGCACCAAAAGCATCTGTCTTCCACTTTGCTGGTAACAGATGAATGATAAGACTAATGTTATCAATTACAGAGTTGGTGAGCGAGCAACAAGTGCAGGCTCTCTCTACCTGTCTCCCTGGTACAGTAGCTTAGTGCACGCTCTCCCTGGTACAGTAGCTTAGTGCATGCTCTCTCTCTGGTACAGTAGCTTAGTGCACGCTCTCTCTGGTACAGTAGCTTAGTGCACGCTCTCTCTGGTACAGTAGCTTAGTGCACGCTCTCTCTGGTACAGTAGCTTAGTGCACGCTCTCCCTGGTACAGTAGCTTAGTGCATGCTCTCTCTGGTACAGTAGCTTAGTGCACGCTCTCTCTGGTACAGTAGCTTAGTGCACGCTCTCTCTGGTACAGTAGCTTAGTGCACGCTCTCTCTGGTACAGTAGCTTAGTGCACGCTCTCCCTGGTACAGTAGCTTAGTGCACGCTCTCCCTGGTACAGTAGCTTAGTGCACGCTCTCTCTGGTACAGTAGCTTAGTGCACGCTCTCTCTGGTACAGTAGCTTAGTGCACGCTCTCTCTGGTACAGTAGCTTAGTGCACGCTCTCTCTGGTACAGTAGCTTAGTGCACGCTCTCTCTGGTACAGTAGCTTAGTGCACGCTCTCTCTGGTACAGTAGCTTAGTGCACGCTCTCTCTGGTACAGTAGCTTAGTGCACGCTCTCTCTGGTACAGTAGCTTAGTCCACGCTCCCCCTGGTACAGTAGCTTAGTGCACGCTCTCTCTGGTACAGTAGCTTAGTGCATGCTCTCTCTGGTACAGTAGCTTAGTGCACGCTCTCCCTGGTACAGTAGCTTAGTGCACGCTCTCTCTGGTACAGTAGCTTAGTGCACGCTCTCTCTGGTACAGTAGCTTAGTGCACGCTCTCTCTGGTACAGTAGCTTAGTGCATGCTCTCTCTGGTACAGTAGCTTAGTGCACGCTCTCTCTGGTACAGTAGCTTAGTGCACGCTCTCTCTGGTACAGTAGCTTAGTCCACGCTCCCCCTGGTACAGTAGCTTAGTGCACGCTCTCTCTGGTACAGTAGCTTAGTGCACGCTCTCTCTGGTACAGTAGCTTAGTGCACGCTCTCCCTGGTACAGTAGCTTAGTGCACGCTCTCTCTGGTACAGTAGCTTAGTGCACGCTCTCTCTGGTACAGTAGCTTAGTGCACGCTCTCTCTGGTACAGTAGCTTAGTGCACGCTCTCTCTGGTACAGTAGCTTAGTGCACGCTCTCTCTGGTACAGTAGCTTAGTGCACGCTCTCTCTGGTACAGTAGCTTAGTGCACGCTCTCTCTGGTACAGTAGCTTAGTGCATGCTCTCTCTGGTACAGTAGCTTAGTGCACGCTCTCTCTGGTACAGTAGCTTAGTGCACGCTCTCCCTGGTACAGTAGCTTAGTGCATGCTCTCTCTGGTACAGTAGCTTAGTGCACGCTCTCCCTGGTACAGTAGCTTAGTGCATGCTCTCTCTGGTACAGTAGCTTAGTGCACGCTCTCCCTGGTACAGTAGCTTAGTGCATGCTCTCCCTGGTACAGTAGCTTAGTCCACGCTTGCCAATCACCTTGACAACATCAATGACGCATTTCGAGAATCTGACACTTCTTTTTCACTTGTTCTTGCCAACCAGATCTCACCGACATCCCAGTAAATCCACAATGACTGCGTTGCTAGCCATTAGGAAATATGCGTCAACCTTCCTCAATTCTTTGATGGACAGACATGTCTCCAGTCTGTCATCCCAGTGACGAAGGGGCGATCATTTGTGGGCTTATAAAATGCCAGACCGACTGTACAGAAGACACACAGAAGAGGGGGGGAAACTGTTCTGCACAAGTGTGGGATTTTAGAATTGATTTGGAAAACAGATCCAGCTCTCTACGAGGCCGTGAGAAGAAATGTCAAGTGTCTTCTTTGTTTACGTCCTCAGAGTCAGCCGAGCCCTGAACCTCTGTCTGTGCCGCCTGCCGTCATGTTCACGCTCAGCTTCTCCTGTCTTTACCTTGGTCTCTGTGTCTTGGGTGTCATTACCTCCACCAATGGAGTTGGCTGGGTGGTCATGTTTCCGCCCGTTTGTCTGTCTTTCTGTTTGTCCTGAGGATACCTGTCTTTCTGTTTGTCCCCAGGATATCTCAAAAAGTTATGATATTGCTACTTGCACAAAACTTTGTAGAAAAGTGGGTCATGAGACAACTTAGAATGATTAACTTTCCAATCACAAAAAGGCGTCTAACTCCCAAAACGGATTCATGTAACACCATGAAACATGGTAGAAAGGTTGGCGGAGGTATGCACTCTACCGAGTGCCCTAGTTTCCCCTTCTTTCATTCTGCGTGGCTTGTAAATACCCACCTCTCCACTTAAGGACAATATATTTTTCTTTTAAGATTATTTTTGCGCATTTTTGGCTTTAGATGGTAGAAAGGAGGGGCGAGAGAGGGGATGACACCTCGGGTCGGATTCGAACCCACGTCGGCCGCGCGAAGTACCGAGCCTCCGTCGTACACGTGCTGCCAGGTGAGCCACCAGGACGCACACTTGTGGAGGATATCTGATTTAACTTCCTACATTTGGCAACTTTTTTCAGGCGCATCCTTTAGCTTTTGTTTTATGAGTGGATTTGGTTTTCCACTTGATGTCATGTAATGTGTCTTATGACAATGATGAATGCAAAGGTCATTAGGGTGATGCCCAGTATTAACAAGCAACCACAGGAATTAGATTGTTAGTTCTACCAGTTGTTACATGTGTTCTACTGTGAGGCCGTTCAGAATGAATTTGTTTACATTATTTTAATTTTATTTCATTTTATTTACTCACAGCATGGTCCGGCCCTCAAAGTCCATCCACCCACCTCGAAAATACCGTCCTCTCCCGGTGTCATGCGGTTATTACATGTTAATTGGCATTCTTCGAGTAACCAACTAACTCCAAAACGTGTGTATGAATTCTCAAACCATTCAAGCTTACAGACGGCATCTCGGGACATGATGCGTGCTGAATACACTCCCTGTGATCAGCGTAATCACAAACACAGACTCCTCTCTCTCATGGAGCGCAAAAGAGATGAAAACATGAAAGGACAGAGCAGCCAACACATGCGTAAACAGCCCCCTCCCCTCACGCCTGGCTGCAGCCCCCCCCCCCTCACGCCTGGCTGCAGCCCCCCCTCACGCCTCACCGCAGCCTCGCTGCATAAACTGCAGCATGTCATGCTTTTCATACTAATGAGAGACAATTAGTCTTGAGAAGCAGTGAGCCACTCCTCTATGTGTCAAATGTAACATTCTCTGTCTAATGTGGACTCATTTTGTTACCTACCCGCGCCTTATTACCAGACGGATGGCTCAGGTCACGAGTGCCGACTCGGCGACATTCTATATTTTTTTGCAACTTTTTTTTTTCTGCTTCTTTTGCATCTTGTGACAGCTCAACCGTGGAAGTCTCCCCTATGCATTATCAATATGGCGATGTCAGATCCATTCGAGGGGGGGGTATTTTTGATAGCGAAACCCCCTCGCAGTGACTCCGTTTCTTCCGATTCGTCTTCAGGCGTGCATGAGTTGTCAGGCCTCTTTGAAACGCACTCTGTCAGGAGTTCGCTCGAAAGGCAAACAGTAGGCGTGAAGAACAAGAAATGCTTCATTGGCCGCGCCCATTCAAATGAATTTGGATCCATTGTCGATGTGTGAGGAAAAATAGAGCAGCTACTTTGCAACATTTTACATTGTGAAAAAGGACAAAAGTCTGCACTGAAGTCTACTGTTCGATAACAGCAACAGCGAGACTTAAAGAACATTCACAAAAACGGATTGATACGGCTTCTATAGGGCAGTGGTTCTCAAGGTGGGGTCCGCAGACCACCAGGGGATAAATGGTTAAACTTCACCATTCATTCATTTACATTACAAAATGTAGAATGACTGTTTCGATCCTATACTGTTATCTTGTTTACCTACAGTACAATATTATGGAATTCTGGACAAAATCATATCTTTTGCGGCATACCAGTTGAGCGTAGCGTTTCTGTAGTTCAAAATCCAGTTTGTGCTCGTGCTGATCAAGGTTCCAGAGCACAGGTTGGAAGTGTGAAATTCACATGCAGTAGCTATATCTCCACGCCCCCGTCGTCGTGCATTCGGTGCTTCGGCTCTGTTCATTCCCCCTATATGTTGTGATCATGAGCAAAATGCCAAGTGCGATCAGCGCGAGATAGGCTTCTATGGTACAGTATGTGTCACCGCGACAGAGCTTGCTGGTGACTAACCTGATGCCATGTGACAGCTTTCAGATCATCTTCACGTCATCCACAAATAGAAAGAAAAAACATGGAACTTGCGAAAAGCAGGCTATGAATGAAACAAAAGCAATCTTCATTGCAATTTCAGCTACTGTGTGCATTGTGGCGAGATGAACTGTGATAGTGCAACATGAAACAGACTTTATGTGATGAATGAAGGGAGTCTGATTTTAGAGTTTATTTTTTGGCATTTGATTTGATTCATATATTCCCGTCACTTGGGAAATTGAAGCTATTGTGCTGCGGCATATCTACGCGTACTTAAAAAAAAATCAGAATGGCACCTTTCACAAATTTGGACAATAAGCTTGTTAATTTTCAAAACGGTCGCATCCGTTCCGCTCCACAAATAAACACATCTTTTGTGTGCCTGCCCTGTGTGACCCCAACTCTCCCCCCTTCCCCACGGTAATTTAACACATTTTCTTTTTGCTTTAAATTCTCTGTATAATGTTGTTTTCTTTTCCTTCCGTGGAAAAAAAAGAAGTTACTTTAATGGTCTGAATGTCTCCTAAAGTCGGATTGAGCTTGCGTGAGCAGCGCTGCCTCTGACTCATCTATTATACATGCGATGGAGACATCAAATGCTTCAGCCGTCTCGTGAACAAACAGAAGAAAATGGAGTTTAATGAACAGATTCGAGTAGGAGATTGACGCAGGCCGCTGCCAGCTCACGTCTGTCCCGTTGGTCACTCATCACTGTGACAGCCATTACCGAAATGATGTGTGCCGACACGTAACGGGATGAGGAAAGGCCTGGAAATTGCCTGACAGAAGTCGGCGGAATCGTGAGATCACAGATCATCCCTTGTGATGTGAATGACTGCTGCAAAAACGGCAAAGCAAAAGAAGAGGCAGAAAGCAGCCATTAGATTTTTTTTATTTTTTATCTTTTGTTTTTTCCCATCATCTTTCATTAGCACTTCGGCCTTTACAGCATGGTGGAAAGCAGACTCGTATGTTTGTGCACTCAGGCCCCACAAAACATTCAGAGGAAACCCTAATTGGACAATTGTATTAATTCCTTGCAACCGCTCTGTCCATCTGTCTTGCCAGTGTGTATGGCATTGTGTTTGCTGTTTAAGAAGTCAGGGCGTTGTGGTCTGTTTCCTGGGAATATGCTTGTTGTTTCCACCAATTTTTCCAGGTAATTAAATTTCTTTCTGCAAGCCCTTTATCAACAGCTCCAGTATTTGTGCTTTATCTGTCACTCTAATGAGGCTGTTTCTGTTGTCCCTCGGGGGGAACGAGAGAATTTAAAACTATCAAATTATGCGTAATGAAAACAACGTGCCGGGAAATGAATTTGAAGCGACCCGAAAGCAGCGTCGGCGCCAGGAAATGTGCAGGCGGAGTGGGAGGGGTTTCTGGTTCGGTGGGAGGAAACGCGACTTGAGACCTCCAAAAGAATCCTCGAAACACTCGCCTGTCAGTCTGCAGAGGGCGCAAGTCTCGCTCGAAAGAGTTCACTTTGAATATTGCTATCAAATAATGCTTAAACGAGCAGATCGGCAGTCATGTGAACACTGCAGGGCTTCACATGGTCTCCCCCCCCCCCCCCCCCACACACACACACACACACACTCAGACGCTGTCTCTCTCTCTCACGCACACACACACACACACACACACACTCACACGCCTCCTTCATCGGCTGGGCTTCCAGAGCTCTTTTCTTATAGCCTGAAGTAAAGGAGTCCTAGCTTAGGAGTGATTTAGGAAAGTTATCAGAGCAACTCTGAGCAAGGAATGGACAGAACTGTGATGTAACCTCGCACCTGATGCGCACTCCTGGCAGGGCATGGTCTTCCGTCACTCAACCATGAAATTCCAAACTCCCAGTTGAAATGGAACGCAGCATTAGTCTTACTTTTCAGGGGAAATTCTAAAATGTCATCACTCTCTGAGTCTCCTTAGAAGTTCACCATTAGGACCAACTCTTAGTACTAGGAGGCTTTGTGGATACGGCCCCAGATATTAGCCCACCACAGGCAGGGCCGTAGGAGATCAGACAGGTATCTCAGGTGTCTTTCTCCTCAAGCAGTCCTCGACTTGTTCAGAAAAGTCTCTGTGATCTCCTCAAGCGCCGCCGGCTGGCAGGACACGTCGAATTTTCCCACCCTGCAAAGAATATGTTCTCGTCCACACGGGAGATTAAAGGTATCACGACGCAGTCCGTGATGATTTAGAGCCAGTGGTATCAGTCGGTTCCCTCATTACCATGACCACAGCCCAGTCCACCACTGTTCACCACATACAGTGTGTATCTGTGACTTGCAGTGATTTAAGCAAATGTCTCATCTGTCTCGTAATGAAAAGCACATACATTTTCAAAAGATTTAAGCCCTTGGAGGAAGTGACTTAGATCATTAGGAAAGTGGGCGGCAAACAACACACACCAAAGTTTTTTAAGGTGCTGGTATACTGACAGCAGGAGTCAAACAGGTCAAAGTTGCAACCGTGCACTGTAGCTCCATTTCAGTTATTTTAATCACCAAAATCTCGACAGGCCATCTGTCTTCATCAGGGTATCTCTTCCATACAAACATTTGCGGTGTCATTAAGGCTCATTAACGACCCTCTGTTCTGATTGGCTAACCATTTCAAGAGTGACACGTGAGACAGCCCGGCGGCTACAGGTAGAAATCATCGACCGGCTAAAAGAAATATGGACAAAGTCAGCGTGACGTCGCCAATTGGTTTTTGGACTCCCGTTTTTGAGTGTGGCTGTCGCCATCTTGGGGCACGAGACCAGGGGTTTCCCAGAGCTGCAGCTCCACCTGCTATCGGTCCGTGATCGGCAAGCTGTGCGATTACTGGACAGGTGACCTGTCAATCACCCCCAAAACATAGCCTTTTCTATCGTCTATTTTACTATAAACGGGTGAGTTATATAAAAATTCACCTCAGCTATATAGGCCAAAACCGTGTTTTGAATCATGCTGTAAACATGCTTAATCCTGTTGCAAAGTCAATTTTAACATGGGGGACTCGCTCTTGGAGCCAGCCTCAACTGGCCATTCGAGGAACTACAGTTTTCAGTATCACTTCCACGGCTTCCTCTTTAAAAACCCGAGTTAGCCCACTGGTAGAAATACAGTCATCACATTAAAACGATCATATTAGTGGGTGAGTGAGAACAGGACCAGCCAAGCCTGTATAATTTACAATAAGTCATGGTCCAGTAGGAAGAGCAATGCAAGGGCCAAGTCACTTACAATATTCACTATACTGAGTATGACTGTGCTCATGGCACCGTGAAGCACTTTGTATAAAAAGGATCCTCAATCATCCTATTTTTCAAACTGCGTGGAGATGCTTTTAATCAGTTGAGACATTTAATTACAGCATTGTGGTTGAATATCACCAAGGGAACAGATTGGGCCAATTAAAAAAAAGACATTCATCTCAATTATGTGTCTGAAGAATATACAGTAACCCTACTGTGTCTGCCAAAGTTATTTTCTGAAAATGTCTCCTTACGTAAAACTTGAGTGCTCTTCAATACAATTTTCACTTTATCTTAGTAGGGAAAACGCTCCAGTGATAAACAATGACAACTGCTCCACTGCTTTGTTAAGCCACCTTCACATGATAAGCGATCTTCTCTGCTCTCACCGCGAGGTCGAGCGGAAAAGTCTCAGCGCTGGCAGTAAGCAGGTCAAAGTTTAAACTATTTGAACTTTGAGCGCAACGCAAGCTGCAAATTATTCGAGCGATGCGCGACGCCAAGGGTAGCACTGCTGCATAGTTGGGAGGCACCGCTCTCCCCATAGGAAACAACAGCACAGTGGCTGCAGAGCTGTTTTACCGCGGATCATGTGTGGGGGCTTATAAGTCTATTATTCCTGACAAGAATGATAATGAGTGAACCTTTGTGACGCCACAAAGTGACAGAAGCTTTTCTAATATGGATTGTGTGGATTTAGTTGGCGACCGTGCGTTTTGATACTTCCACCATCTTTAGATGTTTAGATAGAACATCCAACTCCAATGAGCTGATAACTAAACTATATCCATGAATGTAGTTTGTCTTCAAGAGAAGAAGTTATTCCTAAGATAATGTTTCCTTTCCTCACTATTTTCTCCATGAGAGCCACACTAGCCGGTCAAAGTCAAGAGGAGAGCCACTTTTACCGCAAAACCACACAGTAAGCGTTTGATTTAGTTTTTGGTTTATTCAATGATAAAACCAATGATAAAAAAATGTAGAACCAATGATAAAAATGTTAGAAACTATTATAAAAATCATAAAAACATTCAGACTGACTTTATACATTTTATATATATATATATATATATATATATATATATATATATATATATATATATATATATATATATATATATATATACATGTATATAATATAAAAAACATTCAGGCCGACTTAATAAAAAATGATAAAAGTGATGAAAACATTCACACCGACTTGATTAAAAAAAAATATATGAAAACATTCTGATGTCCAGTCTGTCTCTCTCTGGGATGCAGCTCCACACACCTCCAGCTCAGTAAACAGCCTGTGCTTTCCTGGTCTCCACACCCAGCTCAGTAGGCTAAATAGCTGCTTTGCTTATCGTTAAAACTCCCACGCTGGGAGGGGGGGTTAAAGTGACTCGATTGTTGCAGCTTGCGTTAACGAGGAAATGCCAGCTGCAACAATACGCCCTGTCATTCACACCTGTAGCACTCTTCGGCTCCCTCCCACTGACCCAATCCCTCCACGAGGCAGTGGCTTGTTTGCAGTGTTGCCAGATAGGCTACCGGTATATGATGAGTTTCAACCCCCCATTTGGGGCGCCAAAGGGCCACAAACCTGGCAACCACGCAGTTTGACACCGCAGTGAGGGAATTGTTTTGACAGTGATTGTATTATTTATATCAGCCGCGAGCCGCCAATGAAAGAGTCTAGAGCCGCCATCGTCTCGCGAGCCGCGCAATGAGGAACTAGGCTACACATTGCTGCCACTATGTCAGATGTCACTCTTGTTCAGCGGGCAAACCATTGCATTTCACCTCCCCCGCCCTCCCCCGCCACGGTTATTACAGCTGACAGCACAATGACAGCCATTTTATTTGGTACTGGATAAACAAAGTGCATTATTTAACCCAGTTGTCATATGCCGGGTTAGCCCATGATAAATAATAGGTGCAGGCCTACTTGGAAACGGGAGAAAAATTTAATAATACAGTGAGTATTAGTAATGTATAGAAAATGTATATCGTACCTACGTTTGAAACATAGCAGTACATACACATACATACATACCTACATACATACACATATACATCTTATGTAGAATTGAGTATGTGGACTTTGTTTGTTTGTTTCAAGTTCTGTCTTCGGCCACAGCTATGTCGTTTTCGGTGCGATCGGGCTGAAACCTTCAGGGTGTGTAAAGGGCACCCGTGCAGGTGACCTGACGGGAGCCGGACTTTTTAATTAGGCTAATTAGCTAATGATGTGATGTCATCAGTGATGATGTCATCAACGATGATGTCAAAAGTGATGTCATAACACAAACAAACAAACAAAAAGACTGTCTTTGTTGACATTCTGTATTGTCAATACATTTCTGTGAATTTCTAAATCCATCTAAATCCTCTTGAACAGACTTTTTCAAATTGTTTTTTAGTAGTTTATTATTATTATTTTTAGTTTGTCGCCTATTTGTATACCAAATGACAACAATGTGCTTAGACCCATAATAAAATTGTGATGTTAGACTTCCACTCTTTCAAAGAGGAGAAAACGCACATCGTGGAGTCTCAGTAGCTGTGTTTCCATTACAGTTTTTCGCAAAAGAATTGCGATATTTCTACAACTTCGACAATGTACAATTGCGACTTGTAGGCGTTTCCATTGAAGTTGCGTTTGAGTGATTCCCCGTTGCAGCAGCTGCCACAGTGATTACGCACGGGGATCTTCTGCCCCATATCCCGTCCCCTGCATGCTCAAATCCAACCAATGGTCAATGCAAATCCCAACATGAAGTTACAATGCATATAAACGAGCCTGATTATCAATTCAAAAGAAAATGAGTCGCAAAATGTTGCTGGCTGCGTGAATGCAGTCAGCGCGACAGGCAGAGGAAAAAAGGTAGCCTAATAGCCTACAACTGGTCCGATTTAGAGATGGAGGGGGGAAAAGGCTGATTTGGTTCTATAATTGCACCTGAAACGTGTGCAATGTATTAGCCTACTCACAGTCACTGTATTCACTTCAGACAGCACCACCGCACCAGTGTGTGCTTTTCATCCTCTCATCTCGCCGCTGTGCCAAATGCGCGCACACAGGCAGCCTGCTGTCACCATGGACCGATTTCTGCCATTAAACATTATCTAATTTGCCCGGCTACGCTTTTGCACAACACTCGTCTTTCTGCTAGGTAGCGTTGCTTCAAAGTTTTCCACTTGCTGCAGAGGTTTTGACACGGCTATCGAACCTTACTTACCAAACTTATTTTCCGCTCCTTTTCCAAGGGATAATATGGGTCACATGACGTGCAAATGCGAAAAATGTGTTTCCATTACACTTTTGCGATAAACTTCTATATCGACACGTCTGAAAAACCACCTCATGAGAGCGAAAAAACTTTTTGCGATATTTGGGAGGTTTTTCGAAATTCACGTGTTTCCATTACCCACTTTCTATTGCGATATATAGATTTTGCGCATTTCTGAGAGTAATGGAAACACGACTAGTGAGGTGCTGGTGACAAAGAAAAATCCAATGATAAGAAGAGGAAACTGCACACTCACACCGCACACAGTATCATATCAGGTGCTCTACATCCCTGCTGCTGAGACATGATAGATTATGAGCTCATGGTACAGGTAATAATCCCAAATAATGTCAATGCTGCTGCTATCTATTCAAGCTAAGTAATACCAGACAGTAAACTTTTTACATTTGCTTTATAGGGATTCCTCTTTGCTGGGGAAAATCCTCTCCTGCACAGAAGGCACTGGCGCCGGAACAAGGGGGACATGGGGATATTTTGTCCCCCTTAAAATTTGGTCCTCCCAAATTTTTTTTTTTTTTTTTTTTTTTTTTAATCTGAGGGGGCAACTGCCCCTGACGCTTAGAGCCCACTTTACACTGTTTACACAGCCTGTGATGCTTGTTAAAGCCGTGATCGTTGTGGGATTATTACACCTGAGACAGACCCAGGGATCAAGTTACAGAGAGCCCACTTTACACTGTTTACACAGCCTGTGACACTTGTTAAAGCCGTGATCATTGTGAGATTATTACACCTGAGAGACAGACAGACCTGGACTCTGTACTGCACTCACTGTCATTGGCTGCTGCTATAATCGTATACGGTTATTGTTATTTTATTTTTGTGTTGAGATGACAAGTTTTGCACTGTGTTTCGAAGTGATAATAATAATAATAATAATAAGTTCAGTGTTTCTGCCTGTGTTGCTGTCTGTTGTAGTGTAATTATAAAATGACCTAAAGGGAGAGCAGGTCACCAAGTGAGTGAAAAAAGGAAAAATACTGAATAATTACATTACTACAGTATAATCCTAATGTTAATTAAAAATGAGATATTCATCTAAATATGGCTAAAAATCATCCAAACGTCCATAAAAACGTCAATTTTTCGTGAGGGCGCCCTTCGGGGGCCGTCAAAAAAAAAAAAAAAAAAAATGGTGTCCCCCTTATTGCAAACTCGTTCCGGCGCCACTGACAGAAGGTGATGCATTTTACCTTTACGGAAGCAATACTTGTTTGTTAGGAATAAATATAAGAAGGTATAGAAGAAATATACGAAGCCTATAGCCTACATTGTCTGTTATTTCAGTATGGTGGGCCAGCCAGTGCCTACATTGAGTATACAAAACACCAAAGCAAACGAGTTACTACTGTACTGGTCATCAAAGATGTGCATGGCCAAAATCTAAAACAACAATTCGTGGATTATCACGTTAATGCCTTTAACAGCCAAATAATTAGTGCTATATGACACTTGATTTTGCGCTGTTACCTCTTTAGTGTGTTTTCGCACCACCCAAAAACACTTGTGAGATGTTAATTTATGAGTTTGTCATCATATGAAGCTGTCATATTAGTGGGTGAGTGAGAACAAGATTCTATAATTCACAATGAGTCATGGTCCAACAGGAAGAGCAGAGCAATGCAATACTCACTTATACATATTCACTACTGAATATATATATATATATATATATATATATACTATATATTCACTACTGAATATATAGTATATATATATATATAGTATATATATATCATGTGTCTGAAAAATATACAGTAACTACCCTATTCTGCCAAAGTGATTTTCTGAAATTGTCTCCTCACTTCAAACTCTGGTGCTATTCATAGGGCCAATGTAATTTCACTTTATCTTAATTAAATCAATATTATATCTGGTTTAATTGCATGTGAAAGTATCCATTGGGGGGGGGGGGGGGGTTGTCATGTTTGTCGTGTTTCTTTCACCTTCAGTCTGAAATCCCTGTGTGTCCCTCATTAGTAATTAACAGCTGTGCGCTCTTCTCCCGAGATGTATAGATGTGTTTTGCCTTTGTCAGGATTTGTTCGTGCGCGTGTGTCCGCGCGGCGGCGTCTGAGCGTGCCGGTGGCCTGCTGTGTCCGCGGCGGAGTCTGAGCGTGCCGGTGGCCTGCTGTGTCCGCGGCAGCGTCTGAGCGTGCCGGTGGCCTGCTGTGTCCGCGGCAGCGTCTGAGCGTGCCGGTGGCCTGCTGTGTCCGCGGCGGAGTCTGAGCGTGCCGGTGGCCTGCTGCGACTCACAATGCTCTGCAAAGCGGGGAGAAAATGACCAGGACCCCTTGAACCTCAGAAACCCCCCCACGTGAGATGAATGAGTTGCATTTATTTCCCCCAAAATGACTGCATGCTCCGGAATGCAGCAGAGCTGTCTCTAGGAAAGCCAGCAGATGCTGCAGTCAAAAGGGGGTCCACCAGAGGAACTGGCAGTCCCCCTGTCCCCCTGCTGCTGTCAAATACTCCTTATTTTCCCATCATGTTGACGGGGTTTTCTCCAAACAATACACAGTGTCTGAAACATTAGCCCTTAGCTGTGGCGTATTGAAACGTTAGCCCTTAGCTGTGGCCTATGTCTGATTACAATATGCTATTAAATTACATTCATCTGTTACTTGATGAACAAACAACATTGATCCAAGTGGTAGAGCTGGTCTTTGTCTGGCATACTCTGTGTGTGTGTGTGTGTGTGTGTGTGTGTGTGTGTGTGTGTGTGTGTGTGTGTGTGTGTGTGTGTGTGTGTGTGTGTGTGTGTGTGTGTGTGTGTGTGTGTGTGTGTGTGTGTGTGTGTGTGTGTGTGTGTGTGTGTGTGTGTGTGTGTGTGTGTGTGTGTGTGTGTGTTCTGTACGTTCTGTACTTATGAGGGCCAAATGTCTTTACAGGGATAGAAAGGTGAGGACATTTGGCCATTGCATGCTGACTTCTGCAAAGGGTCAGTTTGGGTTTGAGATTTGGGATTAGGGTTAAAATGAGAATTAGGATTATATTTAGGATTAAAATTTAACGTTCGTTCACAGGGGTGTCATGCAAGCCAAAGACCTGAGGGGGCATGACATGCTTGGTGACTATGTGTTTGTCTGGATTTGTAGTTTCTGGCACTTACCAGAATTGCTGTAGGTATATAGCTTAAAAATTGAGCGCGCCAGACCTTGTCAAACACGGACTTGCGGCCCACTCATTTTCTGAGCTTCAACTTGAAAATATTCTGTGGGCCACCAGAGGGCGCTCCCAGTGGTTGAGAAACACCGTCTTAGATGAACAGGCTTTGAAGAAGAGCGACTCCAAAGGATTTTGAGGGGGCTTGTACATGTGAATGGTTCTATAAAGCGGTTTCATCTTCTCCATGAGAGGAAAAGATGGAACCGTATCAGTATAACAGGCAAATCCACTGGTCTGCGGCTGTGCCTCGAGCACGGCCAGCACGCGGGAAATGTGTCGAATGAGTGGAAATCTTGTGTCCTCTCTATTTTCCCCCGACCATAGAGTCATGTTCACGGTCAGACACGCGGTCATGGACACCTACACATGCTTCTCAGTTAGGAGATTGTCTGGATCTTCCTTATTTCATGGATTAGTTACAGGAGGGGCTTTTAAAATTGTATCTGATGGAACATTTGGGATGAGAACCTCTGTAACCTTCTTCCACACTGTCTGCCAGACTCATGCGCATCTTCGCCGTGATAAAAATCACACAAAACAATATCCTTGCTCTTGCCCCGCATGCCGTGAACGCTGTGCTTCCTTCCTGTGTCCATCACACACTCTTTTGACTGCCATTCAGTTGACGGTGTAGTTTGTAGGAATATGTCATTTTGAATTGTTCAAAAGGGGAAGAAAATTGCTTGTTACTGTAATGGGCAAATTCACAGCCTGGTTTCTTAAGTGGAATCACCTTGCATTGAGAATGTTGGTATAAAAACAGTTTCCCATGGGGAAATGTATCCACAGTTGAACCATCTATACCTACCTAATCTATAGAGCCTACAGTTAGTAGTAGTGGGCAGCTGCAGTACAGTGCCCAGGAACCAAGTTCTTTTTCCAGTGCAAAAGACATCCCGGTTTCCTTTCTGCACCCAGCAGGAACCAACACAAACACAGAAAGGGTTCAGGACCTTCTGCTGTGAGGAAACAGTGCTAACCACTGAGCCAGTAGCTGTGAATAGATTTGTTTCCCCCTTTTTTACCGAATCTCTCCACAAATCGTATTTCAAGAATATAATCATTGACCAGTATGCAGGGGAATATTGATGTCACAAACTACTTGAAGATGTCAAAACTAAATAAAATAAAAAGTCCAAATTAAATTATATTCTGAGATCAACATTAATTAAACAAAGCTAAATAAATGTACATAAATGTAATGAAAAAATCAGTACTGTCAAAATACGAACAGTGGGCATGTCTAAAGAAAAACGTCTGAAAACATGATGGTTCAGTGAGGAATTGGTGACAAGATAATTATCTCATCAAAAATAGCTCGAAGGCTGAGACTCACTTCTTCAGAAATAGGAAGGAAAAAGAAAAAGCTCTTTGGAAAAAGTCCTGGGTCCCAAAACCCCAGTGTCTCATCATCATCTAAACCAGGGATGGACAACTTTGATGATAGAGAGGGCCACAAAAAAATTTCCTCACTACCAGAGGGCCAGATTGTGACCGTGCACTTCCACCAGTAGCCTACTGTAACACCATCACTCACAATTATAGCTACTAGTTTGATGAAAAGGACTGGTAATCAAAGTTTATTATACCAACATTTATATTTTTCATATTCAAATTTAGTAATTCTTCCATTCAGATGACACCAGAAACTTTGCTTTAAAACAGCCCGCTACAGCAATTTGATGGGGTGCATCACCCAAATATGTCATATTAATCAGATTACTAATGTTGCATGTGCAACAATGTGCATCCTGGATATAGTTTGTTACAATAGCGTTAGCTCAAATGCTAACATTAAACAGTATGTGGATGGACAATGCTAACACCATTACACAGATTTGGGTGGTCTAACCTAACCAAAAACGTCTGCCTTGTAAAAAAAGAAAACAGGGGCCAAACTGAGTGAGATCGGGGGCCGCATGCGGCCCACCCCTGATCTAGACAGACATAAGCCATTTTTTTTTTATTTTTTTTTACAATAAGCCAATATCTATACTTTTCCCATAAGCAGATGACACAAGTGGAATATGCGAAGAACTAACGATGCATGGATTTACCGTAATATACATTTTCTAAAGCAGTGCTAGCCAACCATGTGTCATGGCGGGCAGAGAGTATGTCGTTTTTCATTACACCCAATCAGCAGGTGATTTCACTGATGAGTTCCTCTCTCTGGTTGAAGGTGTGATCATCAGAGAAAATGAGCCACTATAGTGATTGGTTGGCACACTCTTTGCCCTCCATGGCACATGATTGGGCACCGCTGTTCTAAAGTGTGTCCCTACAAACAAATCAGTGGTTGCTTTATGGGCTCTAGGTCAGTCAATGACGCACTGGTTTGCACTCGATATAAAACGGACGCTCCCGGCGACAGGCGCCTCACCTGCCCTCTCTGAATCAGTGGCGATGGACGCATTAATCAAAACAAAATCCCAAATGGCCGAAGATAAGCACTGGCTACACCACTGGCTACATGTATCAAACAATCGTCAGGAGGAGCATCGGGTGGCCTTCTTCAGGACTCAAACTCAAGCCCGAAGTAAGAGGAACACTGGAGTCGGCCAGTGCCGAGCTATCGCTAAGTCCCGCCCTGAACGCAGAGGAGCAAACACAGCGCGTGCAGCTCCACAATACACTCTGACAACCTGAGCCTAGAGCTCCATAGAGAAGCAGAAGAAATCTGGACTCCCCTCTTGTTTTGTGGTGTTTCATACAGTTATAAGTTTTTTTTTTTTGGGGGGGGGGGGGGGGGGGGGGGTTTAACACACATTTCAGAAAAATTGCCTTTGTGCCCTGGCATGTGGCCTTGTGCTCTAAAAAGAATTGCGATGGCCTTGCCCCTAAAATGACAAAATTCCCAGCCTGGTCAGCGTGCCCTGTGTTTGTCCGAGTGAGCAGCACATGGATAAGGGGGGTGTTGCTTAGCGATAGGTGAAATTCACCTATCACTTACATACAGCTGCGACCAATGCCTGCGGGTGAGCAGCATCCAGGCAAGATGTCCCTGATGCTCCATTCAGACTTTATCTCTCTCTTCCCTAGAATGAGTCATGAGGCCACTGGAAAACATCGCGGCTACCTCGGTCTCTCCTCAACCCCAGCCTGCAAGTGACATGCAGGGAGAACACTGGAGATGCCAGCACCATGGACAGCGCCGGCCTGTAAGCCACCCACTCTCCACACACACACACACACACACACACAATTCACCCTGATGACCCGATTGCAGCCTCAGCCTGTAGTGTTGTTTGTCTTTTGGTTTCTTTCTGTCCATCATGTGGTCTGAAGGGTACCAGCCAGGCATCCTTAAAGAGCCCCCCCCCTTCCTGCCCCCAAAACCAAAATCTGTACTGAAGCATGACACCTAATGGTGAAAAGTAGGGCTGAACTGGCCTTCTGCTATGGGCTGGTCTCCTACAACTACAACAGGTGTTGACATCATCTGGTTCAAAGACCAGCCAATAGCAGAGGGCAGTTCAGTACCCTGCTTTTCACCATTTAAGTTAATGCACCCATTCTGGGGCAGCAGCAGCCTAGATGTTCAAGTGATGTTCGATGCGAGATGGTTTTGAGACTAAAAGGTTGTTGGTTTGAATCCCCAGAGCGGAGAATGTATTCAGCTACTCCTGCAGGCTGACATCGTAAGTGGTACGTAAAAAAAAACAGCGTATTGTGTCACCCTGATGAAGGCTGCCAAAACGGATTCCAAGCTGTAAAATACATGCTTCATGTATTCCTCTTCCACAGGGCAGATGGCGACAGTTTTGCTATCCTTGTGAAAATGTGTGTGCGGGAAAAGTGAACGAGGAATTCTTTCTTCCCTCAACAACAGCTGCCCATGTGCCTCCGAGCAAGGCACTGAGACTGAACACACAATAGCTGCAGTGGCGCTGCTCAGTGAGCAGCAGTAGCAGCCTGTGGTTGTGCAGCTCCCAGTTTGAATGTGTGTATAACTGTGAATGTGAAGCAGCAGGACGTTGCTGTAGAGAGCCAGTGTGCTGAGTCGGCTCTCTCTGGATAAATAGGTAGGCTAAATAAGGTTAAAACATTCTAATCTCATACATTTATCTACAGTATATCTCTTTCTTCCTCAAGCCAAACTGGCACTTGAAGCCAAGATTTCATTGTGAATTGGCAAACATCAGGTAGCAGCTGGTCAGTTTCTGAAACTGACTGCAGGACTGAAAAAAAAAGTATAATAATATATATACACTGTAGGTAGGGATGCACCAATCCACATTTTTTCACTTCCGATCCGATTCCGATACCTGAATTTGGATATCTGCGTATACCCATATTATGCCGATACCAATATTTTTTTGAATATACAATGATTTGGCCAATTAAAGATTTTTTTTTTTAATATACCTTGCAAAAAGCAGACAAAATTAAGAAAATATACAAGGCAAAGAAGGATACTATTATACATGGGCAAATTACGGCCAGCACCGCTGGAGTTGCAATTTTCTTTTCTTTTTTTTCCCGATCCGATCCGTGAATTAGTGCCAATATCGGCACCCGATACCGATATTGGATCGGATCGGCCCCATCCCTAACTGTAGGCACCCTTTGCGCCTCCTCCCTGTTGTATTTTCAAAACTCCATCACTTTCACAAACTACATCAAAAAGGCCCTCTTGTTGACACAGCTCTGTTAACCATTAAAAATAGATGTGTGTAACCTTTAATGAACAGGTCTAAGCCTCAGGGCACACCGTTCAAAGGCCTACTTCAAAGTTGCGAGAAGCTTCTATGAGAGAGAAAAACATCCAAAAACCCCCTCTTGTCCTTCAGGAGCTCCTGTCGGTTCACTTTGCATGACCCCAGTCACAAAGGCCAGCGTGGAATACATTAAGCACAATTAGATTATGCCGTCCCCCTGCTGTTGGTTAATTAGGTGTCACTTTGTGAGAAATCAAACTGGAAGGTTTATTTATTGGTAACTCTTTTGCCCCGGAGTGCTAATTAAGTAACTTTCTGACCTTTTGAATGCCAACGTGTTTAATTTGATGGTCATGTCGGGGCGGTGTTAGTAGCCTCTAATGATGAGAAAAAGCAACGCTTGGAAGCGAAAGGTATCTTCGTTTTTAAAGCCGCAGTAGGTAAGGTATTTTGATGTTTAAAAATAGACCCGCTTTATCACCCTAAATCACAGCGTGCGCCGCTGTCCCACCCCCACTATTTGGGCAAATGGATTGCCCAATTTGCGAGGCGACGCCCGCAGCTACCTGGAGGGGAAAAAATACAAACACGCTGGTTTTGTGAGAGTGTATTATTATCACCTGGATGGCAGGGCTGAGAAACACTAAATCACCGGTGGCTTAAATCACAAATGCACAAAATCATCCAAATAAACAGCGGATGAAAGTGGATGCGTGGGAAGGAAACGTCCGTTCCTGATTAGTGAGCAAATTTTTGTTCCACTCCGTCTCCACCACTCTGTCCACATCCTGCAGCAGGTGATTATAGAAAATGTGCTCAGACTCTCTGGGCTCTCCAGGACGAGCAAATGGATGAGATGCTTAAAATATGTCCCCCCCCCCCCCCCCCCCCCCCTTCCTCCCCTTTCAAATCCTGCTTCAGCTTTTAGAAATGACAGAGTAACACCTGTGAACGGCAATGCATTCCAAAATAAATCCGCTATTCAGAAGGGTTTTGTTCACTACAATATGGCTTTGAGCTTTGGCAAACGCGGGCACTGCGAGAGTGAAAGCGGTTGACCCTCCCCCCCCCCTGTTGTGTGCTCTGCTCCAGTCTCAGGCTGCTGTGTGCATGCCAGTGCGTTATCGCTGAGACTTTCTCCAGGGCCCCTCTCTCCCTGGCAGCCCTGTGATGGAGCACGTCGGCCCACTCGTCACTTCAATGTGGGAAACAACAGAAGAGGACGACGCAGTCCTATTTTAAATGGACTCCCACCTATCTGAGAGATGACATTTGACTGTGCCGGTTTGGCTGCCCTGCTGGCTTGGTGGCTGCTTCTCTAGCAGGCTGACTACCTGTTCAGTTTGTTTAACAAGCGAATGTTTTGCAGTCCGAACTTACTCGCTGTTTGTGTGCCTTGTTGGAGGGGGGGACGGACTTCTTGACTGTGTGTGCCTTGTTGGGGGGGGGGGGGGACTTCTTGACTAGTGGCGAGAAGGGATACGATGCAGCTCAGCCTCATGGCAAATTCATGTCACACCGCCTGAGATGCGTAATCGTTCAGCTATGGACCCAACAGGTCAGGGCCCGATTCAAGGGTGCGTTCATGGTCGCTAACCTCAGCAGGGACATTGGCTTTGAGCAGGAGGAGGATTACTTGCGGACACATTATAGAGGTGAAACCCCCACTGGGCTGGTGGTGGTGATGATGACGACGCTTCAGCTATACCCTGCCAACACACACTCGTTTGAAATTCTCCAGAATAAAGGAGAGTTTCTTACAGTTGGAGCTACAGAACGTATTAGGATTCATTCATTTTGATCACAGGTGAACAAATATTCTGATGGTGGCCATCAGCATAGATCCTATAGCTCTATTGAGCTGCCCCCCCCCCCACAATTAAATCTGCAATAAACAATATCACAGCTTATATTCAATCCTGACATGTTAGTATGTGGCGGCATGATATAAACCTACTGTATATCCACAACTGTGTTGTGAAATTTTCTAAACTTGCTACATACAGTAGCTACCGCTTCACTCCTCAAGGAGCCTACACATGATCTGCAGTAAAACAGCTCTGCGCCCGCTGTCCCGTTGTTTTCCTACGGGGGAGAGCTGCGCTTCTTAACTATAGGCGGCAGCGCTACACTTGGCGACGCGCACAGCTCGATTTTGTACTTTGCGCTCAAAGTTAAAAATATCTCAACGTCGACCTACTTATCGCTGACTTTTCATGAACGCAACCAATCAGAGGAGAAGAAACCTCGCCTCTTGTCCTGCAGATTTGCACTCCGCTCAGCAGATCGCTCTACCTCGCGGTGAGAAAAGTGCATGTAGCCTTCAGCAGATAAAGTTCTGACAAACAAAGCAAGACTGGTAGCGTAACTGGTGAGACTTCTCAGCTGAGTTAGCTTAACATTTATCCTTCCATGTGTGTCCTTCATAGGATTCTGTAATACAGTGGCTTTGTGCTTTTATTTGCAAACAAATGTGAAGTTTCTGTCACCCTCTAGTGGTCAGAAAATGTCATTGCAGCTTTAATCATGATTTAGTCCCCTCTCTGCTGCATTGATTTGTTGCATCACTTACCACTTTGCCAGAAAGGATGTTTCTGGACAAACCAACCTCTAAAACATAAATGTCCCAATTGAAAGTAAGAGCTTTTTCTTGATAGAGATCCACAGAATCTGTCAATGAAACAAAAAATGTGCACCTGTTGTTGGTTTACTGTGAACACAATTCAAATTCCCAATCATGATCAACTCCACCGTTATGCAACGAATAGAGTAAGTTGAACAGGTGTGTTTTAGTGCAGTGTTAGGTTTTTAGAGGGCGCCGAGGTGTACCATTAAGGCTTAGTCCTTCCCACAGCTGGCCCGGGTTCGAATCTGGCATGTGGCCCTTTACTGGATGGCCGCCCCTCTCTCTCCCTGCTTTCTTCCTTTTCCTCACTCATTGCAAAATGTCAACCAGGGGAGGACTGTGGAGCGGCGGTTCATTCGTCACCTGTCACACGTGATATCAAGATCAACTTTGGGGTGAAACTTTTTCAGGCATCTCACTGCTGTATTATGGCATTACAGATTTGTTACTGTTTGGCTCATGGATGCAGTCCACGTTCTCACAGGACTTCGCCATAAGGGGCTATTAGCCGGTGTCTGTGTGTGTGTGTGTCTGTGCGTGCGTGTGTGTGTGCGTGCGTGAGTCAGTGAATGTACTTCCCACCCGGGATGCCACGCTTCGCAACATCACAGAACTTTCAGAAGTGAATAAAACACGGCTATTAAGTCCTGTGGGCAGGTTCTGTTTCAACAAACATTTGAAGTGTTTACTTAAGATTGTGTCTTTCCTTCTAGTGCTGGGCCACAAATACCTGCAATAAAAAAAGAGCAGCTCGTTCCACATGAGGAGTTTCCATGTGTACCATGCCGTGCAAGTGTGGGTACTGTAGTTATGCACTGTTTTGCAATTGTGTGTCATTTCGCCTTGAAGGTTATTATTTTTGTAGTATTTTTATTATCTAATTCGATGTTATTTGTCTCCCTCTATGCGGCCCCCGACCTCACGCAGTGTGGCCCCTGGGTCAATTTAAAAGAAATAAAAAATAAATTAACAAGGCGGACATTTTTGGTTAGGTTAGGTTTACTCTCTCAAGACATGCTTTCGACTTCTGTAAAAAATCTGTCGGCAGGCTCCGTCAAAAGGGGTGTAACAGCACTCGCACGCATGCTGCACTTTACCCGATCAAAAGGAAGTGAACGTGACCGGTGTCAAAACTTACCATTTTCAGCATATAGCAAGTTGCTACTTGCTACTAGCAACGAGCTAGAGTTGTTATTGTTGTCTCATAGCGACGGACGGATTTGAGAGCGACACGCAGCGAATGGAAAAGAAATGCATTAATGGGGAGAGCCGTTTCGGTTGGAGCCAATGGCAGAGCTTGCAGGGAGCGGAAAGTGATTTTCTTCCACTGCTGACCGTGCCTCTTGAGTTCCTGTTGCACCACATTTAAACCGGGCTGCCCCCAGAGGTTAGAGAAAAAAATTAGGGCTGTCAAACGATTAATTTTATTAACCGCGATTAATCTCATCTTTGTATCGCATGTTTAAAATGCCATTATTTTGCATTTCAAAGCATTTTTTATTAGATATTAATCATTCTTACCAGTGTGTCATGATTGGGAATCTAATTAATTAATGCATTTTAGATTTATTTTCAATTCAATAGAAGTGGAATGTAGACAGTAGATAGAACAGGAGGTAAGAATGTCTACAAAATATATCTAGAACCGATACTTCCGGCGGCGGCGCTGTGGAGCAGTCGAAACCCAAAATGACAGCCGAAGAAGGCTGTGTCTGAGCTAAAAACTTTGGCACTTCCATGTGAATAATGGCTCGGTATTGGAAACTGAGTATTGATAACATGTATATCGCGTGAAGCCATTGGAGCCGACCTCCCAGTGGTTAGAGGACCCGCACATCCGAGACTCTGAAGGAAGAATGAGTGATGAGTCTCGCGCTAGCTAGCTGGCTGCTAGCTGGCCTCTAGCTACTTTTAGGTGATCTCTCGCCTCAAACTCGATGTACTTCGGTGATATTTTAATTCCGTTTTACACAAGGTGCAAACTACGCCTCTCGACTTGTCCACTGTGCCATTTGGGGAGTTTTTTAAAGTAAAATGAGCCATTTAGAAGCGTATTGCTGTCGTTCTTTTCCATGCCTGCCTGCATAAGCAGGAGACAGGAAACCGAACGACTTGACTACAAGTACGGGTGCGACGAAGGGACAAAATACCGGCATGCGATTAACGCGATAAAAAAAAACGCGTTATGATGGGCCCGCATTAACGCGCGATTAACGCGTTAACGCTGACAGCCCTAAAAAAAATGTTTTTTTTTGTTTAACCGATGGGTTCCCAGATCGGGTTAGGTTAGACCACCCAAATCTGTGTTTTTAGTTTACTGTACATCCCAGAACATGGCGCTTATGGTGTTAGCATTGTCCATCCACATAGCTACTGTTTAACATGAGCATTTGAGCTAACGCTATTGTAACAAACTATATCCAGGCTGTTTTAAAGCTAGAGCAAAGTTTCTGGTGTCATCTGAATGGAAGAATTACTAAATTTGAATGTGAAAAATATAAATGTTGGTATAATAAACTTTGATTACCAGTCCTGTTCATCAAATTAGTAGCTATAATTGGGAGTGATGGTGTTAAAGTAGGCTACTGGTGGACCACGGTCACAATCTGACCCTCTGGTAGTGAGGTCATTTTTTTGTGGACCTCTCTATCATCAAAGTTGCCCATCCCTGCTCTACATGGACAAAATGTCATTCATATTCATGTTTGTGTGCATGAGTCCTGTCCCGCATCAAGAACTTAGTGCTAGTTCACATTTTTTAAAGTCCTTACCAATGATGGTGTTGATTGGTAGAGTTCTTTCTCAGCACAATCCATGCTGTTCCTCATAGTAGCTCTGGAAAGTTGGGTAAAAACGAATGCAAGGTCACCGTCCTCTATGTACAAGCTGACTGAGGCTCACTGAAATGTTATCCACGGTGCACACACACACACACACACACACACACACACACACACACACACACACACACACAGTGCACACAAAGTACATTTCAGTGAGCTTCAGTCAGCTTGTACATACAGGAGCGCGACCCCACTGACCTTGCCTTTGGTTTTTCCCAGAGCTACTATGAGGAACAGCAGGGATTGTGCTGAGAAATAACTACCAATGAATCTACGTCATCATTGGTAAGTACCAACTAGGGCTAGACTTTAAAAAATGTGAACTATCCCTTTAATACCATTAAAGGGAAATTACACTAATTAGAGCACTCAAAGCGTAGGCGTCGCCGTAGGCTTTAAACATATTCACTCATTTATTTTCAGCGCTATACTATTGGACTCTGATGTAAATATGAGAGATAGAACTGAATGTTAAAGCCTTTAAAAAACTCTCGTAACGGACAAGCCCGTCTTTTATTGTCACACGAACACCACAATACATGCATGCGGCCACAACACACTCATGCTGACGGTGGCCGGTGAAAAGTGTCCTCTGCATTTAACCCATCCAGGCATGTCCTTTCCTCCGAGGGGCAGGCCAGGAGCAGTGGTCGCTTTCTCGTACAGCGCCCGGGGACCAACTTCGGATGTTGTCGTCACTGGTCGGATGACGATGACGATCTGATCTTCTGCATGTTTTTAGTGGGGGGGTTATATACGGAGGAACCCCCTGGGGGAGCACGGGGAGAACATGCAAACTCCACACAGAGAGAAAGTACTTTGAGAGTAGTACAGTATATCTGGCTTGATGCGTCACAGCTGAGGGCACGTAAGAAGACCAGGATGTTGCTCTTCTAATCACCATCGCCTAATTGGTGCATGACTCACCCTGGTTACTTTCATCCTTTCTTTAATTCGTTTCCGGGGACACATCTTAAAGGACACTGTAGATCACTCTGCCTCGCGCCAAAGGATCGCACACCTTTTTCGCCCGCAGTAGCCATCGCCGGCGTCATCTCATAAGTGTTTGCAAACACCACCTGCTCTAAACGCCGGCAATACATCCACCTGGCTCCCCCGCCCGGCGAGCTGTGTACCCCGCATGGCTCATTGGCTTTATGATTATTACATTTTCTGAGATCACCTTTTCTTGCTTTCCCCCAGATGTCCGTGATTTGCGGGGAGGAGGGCAGTTTGTCATAACGGCTCAGTCCTGCTATGCTCTGGTATCCGGCATCATCAGGAATCGCTGATCAGTGAGTGTAATGGAAGTTGCCCCTCATTATCGTTAATGTTAATCTCTGGTTGAAGGTTACACTAGATGAGAGCATATATTATGCATTATATGTTAAAAGGGCCCGTAATGGTGTGTTTGCATGTTTTATCCCATTTACTATTCAAACGTTCAGCTGATAAACCTACCCACCATCATGGATGTTTAAATTAGTTCGTACAATAATCTTTTCTTCAGGGACTAGTTTCTGGTGGAGATGTACAGTAGGCTACATTCTGTGAGTGCGACAGAGAGGAATGGTGCATTCACATGCTATCAATAAATCTGAGAAATTAATCTCCTACTTCGTAGTCCGCCATGACTATCATCACATTTTGAAGGAATATGAAGCCAAATCCATGTCATCCTTTTCACGATTCCAATATCGTTTTGTCTTCTGAGTGTGATCATCCAACCAAATAGCATGTGAATGCAATGCTGTTTTGCAGTCGACTTTAAAGTCCCTTGATGTCAGAGTGTCCAAGCTTCTCACCAGCATGCGAATACACCAGAAGACTTTTCAAATCAGTACGGGCATTCAAGTAAATTACCAAATTAAAGACACTTTGTCTGTTATGGATTAGCAAGCAAGTTTCAACTCTCAGCAAGCTGATTTTCATACTTTACTGAAATGAATGGAAAAGAATATTTGGGGGGGAAGGGGGGGGACTCAGGTTGGTCCATCTGAAGATATATATTCAATGTCAAATTCACTTCTATATTTCCATTAATCTTCAAGACGTGATGTTTATTCCCTCTAGTATATTTTTGCCGTGCAGTTCTCTCTTACACGGTGTCTTCATTATGCTACAAAATGGTGTCAGTCCTTTCCTAATGACCTATCCACTCATGTATTTTTTATGCCATGTCCTCATTCACATTTGAAAAGAGGCTAATTTGCGGCATAAATATTTGATACGGACCTTTTATATTCCCACCTCCCACATTTCAATTAGCTGCAATACTGTATGTGTCTTTGGGCTCACAATTTACAGCCGTGCGAGCCACGACAGCAGAAACGTCCCTCCATTACTTTTACCTTTGTTATGGCACGATAAAACATAGGCCATACAAAGCATTAACGCGATTGCATTTCCGATTGATTAACCTTTGCAAGCCTCTTGGAGGCGCTGTCGGCCGCGCACACTTGACAAACACCCCATTTACACCTGGTTTTTAAACGTGAGCTGTATCTGGATAAGTTATCTGGATGTTATCTGGATATGGAAAAATGCATGTTAATGCACGGTGTAAACGTACCGTGATCAGGATGTGATCAGATCTGCCTGGCCACATCTGGAGGTAGTCTGGCTCACATTGTGTCCAAATCTGTTTCACCCCATTTACACCTGGTTTTTAAATGCGACCTGTATCCAGACTGGATACAGGTCACATTTAAAAACCAGGTGTAAATGGGGTGAGAGTTAAGCAGACTTCCCAGGCAGCGAGGCGACTTTGAAGTTTTTTTTTGCCGATGCCGGGACAAGTGGACACAGTGAAGATGTGAAGTGCCTTCACATCTAAGCGGTGTAGATGGTACGGCACAAGGACCAAAGGCGTAGGAGGCTGCAGCATCTCATCAATCAAGCCGACCCTAATCAGACACAGATTGCTGCAAGTCGCCCAGGAGGATGGAAATCAATGTAAAGCAAAATTAACCCAGGGACGCAATTGACAAAGATGAAACTATCACTATAGTATTGGTTTATGAATTCCAATTATGAAAAATCTCAAGGCACAAGGGCTCGTTCGTCGGCAATGAATTCCGACGCCCGAGTTGAACTGTTTTCGCATGGACAAACGTGGAATATGGAGTGATTTCGTGAGTGACCAACAACAGAAAAGCAATAAACCTTGTCAACTGGATGCCAGATGGATGGAAGCATGACACCAACAGCCATATGAAGTAAAGGCTGGATTCACACTGGATCCAGCGCTCTGCATTGCCCCCCCGCGCGCACGCGCTCCATTCATACTCAATGGGAGTAGTGTGTCAGGCTCCGGCAGTGACTGCAGCAGGGGGGAAAACACACGGCGGTCGTACGTCGAGAGAGCTCAGGGCCATCCAACTTTGGAGGGATGCAAGGCGACGTCACGCTGCAGCCGGCCAATCTAGACGCCACACACACACAGACAGCTCTGCTCTGTTTCACTGTCGTCTCTTCTTATTTCTTCTCTTCTCTTCAGCCTTTCAAAAACATCTTTTCCTGGTTGGCTCGCACACATGCTTGTTGTTGAAGGGGAGAGGGCAGAAAGGGGTGGTTGAAGGGAGCCACACCCACATCGCCGTACCAGAGCTGCGCTACACGCAGGGGCCACTACGTCTCGTCGGAGTCTGTTTGAATGCAGCCTAAGGTTTGACCCATGTGGGATTATGCAGGCCAATAGCAATAGTTTTGCATTGGATCTGCCAAAGCCAACATTTTGTGCCGGCATGTCTTTAAATCTGTCCATGTTTACGCTTCTCATTAATGATTCAGTGTTTCTCAGTCGTATTCTTGTCAGAGTGAAAAGCCTGTGAAACAGCATTCAGAGCATCAGCAGACACTAAACCTCTCCCTTGAAACTCAGACTGAGGTTCTTTAAGGGGTCGGCAGCTCTTAAAGGCACAGAGAGCCACCTCATCTATATATATATCGTTAATTCTCGCATTCCAGGGGAATTACGTTAACGTCTGCAGGCTCTTATCGACCTAAGTGGCTCGCGCTGCACTCGGAGGAGAGAAAACCATCTGAAGCTTTCTTTGTTGGAGTCCAGGTATGTTTTACAAGAAAGTACTCGTCATTGTCGACGATAACGTTATCTGACCTGGCTAACAGTGGATACTCTGCTTGCTTGCTGTGTACTGAGCTCAAAGTAGTAGGCTACATTCTTTGTTTTACCCCCTGCACTGTCCGCTAAAAACAACTTTCTTCTTCCGACGTTATTTTGCATTTTGCGCCGTGACCAGCGGAAGTGTTAACACAACCCGGAAGGATTTGGCCCACCCCCCGCGTATGAACATAAGGTGAATAGCCTTATCTGAGAGCGGAGTGTTGGGGAAAAGTGCTCTGTGTGAACGCAGCCTAACTGATCCTTCTATATAGCCTTATCTGAGAGCGGAGTGTGTTGATGTGACTGTGTCATGATAATGAAGTTAGGGCCACAGAAGCCTGTCCCAGTGACAGAGTGGTCGCCTGAGGGCCTCTGCCATCACCCTCATTCATCACTTCCATGATAGTTTTCTCTCTCTTTCTATTTTCTCTCTCTCATTTCTCTCGCTCTCCATCTGTCTCCCTCCCTCCCTCCCCCAGTCCCCAGTCCCCCCCGCATTTGCATTCGTAGCCTTTTAGCCCGTTCGTTAACACTTGATGAATGCTGCTGTGTGAAACGGCTTCGTTAAAGTCATTTAGTTGGTGACTCATGAACATTTCCTACTACACCCCCACAAACTCCCCCCTCCCGACCTGACTCTCTCTCTCTCTTTCTATCTCTCTCTCCCAACCTGACTGTCTCCCCCTCTCTCTCTCTCTCTCTCTCTCTCTCTCTCTCCCTCCCTCTGTGCACGGCTGCAAACTCAGGCTGCAATGCTGTTTCGAATGCAGGTCATCTGTCAGACACCCACTCCTCATTACCTGCTCTCTCTGTAGATGTGAGGGGGCATGGCGGGTGCCAGCACCTGCTCTCACCCTCAGGCGCCCTGGAACCTTTGAATACGGACAGACCTGGAGACTGCGGTGCGGACTGACTCCACATCACCGTAATGTCTCTCTCTTCCTCTCTCCCCAACCACCCACCCACACACACACACACACACACACACACACACACACACACCATCTCTCCCCACACACACACAGACACACCATCTCTCCCCCCGCACACCGTCATTGCCTTTTTCCCTTCACTTTTTTGTGTGCCTCTTACTGCTCTTTCTCCTCCTCCCTAGCCTGCGTTTGCACTCTACTCTACGGCAGCCATTAGTCTTAAGTACAGTCTCTCATGCATTAACCATTGGCCCATATTGGCTCCCATTAGATGTGCCATCTCTCAAAGAGAAGGAGAGGCGAGGTGTCGGACGACAGAGACTGAGTGCAGTGCCTGGGTGCTTTTACACCAGCAGCCTTTTAGACGACTAACCACCCCCCAGCTTAACATGGTGTTCAGTCGTAGCGTTGGGGGAAAAGCAGCTAGCAGCTACAACAGGAGGTGTCTTATTAGTAGTGACAGAGAGGAACAAGATGAAACGCACACTCACCAGCTCATGTGTTAATTGTGATTGGTTGATTTGCTGCGCTGGCACCAGATGGAGTCTTTTTGATGAAGGGAACGTTCATGTTTAAAACGTACTCACGTTGAGAAATGACCTCTACCGTCCTTCTACTCCTCTTGTCTCTCTCATCAGTGAAGTGTTTTGATGTTTCACTCGTGTCTCTAGATCATTTCCATCTTCATTCCGCTCGTGTCGCCTGCTTCCTAGTTGCATGCGAGGTTTGCACAGCATGCAGGCTTTGAAGTAGCCCGCTTAAAACCATCCTGGTCACGTGACCTCACATTCTGTTTCACTCTGCTGATCAGTCTAGACCAGTCATTCTCAACCTGTGGTACGCGTACCACCGGGGGTACTTGCACCCCCTGCTGGTGGTACTTGGAAGGATCCCAGGAATCTCAATGTTTTTTTATGTGAAATAAACCCAACTTTAAAACATGTAGCCTACAGTAATACTATCAAAATACTAGGCTACTATTAATGAAAATAAGCTTGAGAATTTAAATGGGGTTTCAAATAACTTCCACATTCTTGTTTTTAGATTTAGGAACAAAATAAAAAAATGTTTCTGACGGACACTACTACCTGTTGCGCGTACACAATTAGCTGCTAATGTTACAAGCAAGAAGCTATTGATTACAAGAAAGCAGGCATGTTGCAAAATTGGCTGAAAACGAACTGGAAAGAGACGTGTGGAGGAGTCCCGCAGCAATGAAGTTCAACAAGTGAACGAGGAGGACAGGTCAGTGAAAAGTGCACAAGCCAGAAGCGCAAGAGCGGTTTGCAACCACAACGCCTTCCAGTGATAACGCTAATAGCATTAGCAACGCTGAACCGAGTGTCACATGTGCTGCTAGTGGTTTGTGGGGAATCCACAAACAAACGACGCAAAACAAATACAACTCCAATTACATACGGTTAGGATTCAGCTGCGGTGGGACGGAGGAAGAGCCCAGGCAACAGTGCGGGCTGAGCAGGAGAGTTTAATAGAGTTGTCTTGTGACGAAACACTGAAGCCTGCTTTCAGAAAGTTGTTGGACTTTTGGATAAAGCAACACAGAGAATACCCTGGCCTGTCTGACAAAGCTGTGCTCTTTCTCCTTCCTTTTGTGACCACATACTGTATCTGTGCGAGAAAGGCTTCTGTTCACTTGCTGCCATCAAAACCAAATACAGAAGCAGGCAAAGTAAAGTAAAGGCCCACTGATTGTCACACACCTGAGTGTGCGAAATTTGTTCTCCGCATTTGACCCATCCCCTGGGGGAGTGGTGAGCGGCAGCAGTGCCGCACTCGGGAATCATATGGTGATCTAACCCCCCAATTCCAACCCTTTGATGCTGAGTGCCAAGCAGGGAGGCAAATGGGTCCCATGTTTATAGACTTTGGTATGACTCGGCCCGGGGATCGAACTCACAACCTCCCAGTCTCAGGGCGGACACTCAAACCACAAAGCCACTGAGCTGGCCACTGAGGCTGGAATCAATCAATCAATCAAAATTTACAGAGACAGGCACAACCTTCACATTAGGCTTATATGAGTTGTCAATGGACATCAACATGCTCTGTATGTGTGTGTTTGAATGTCTGAAGTACAATTGTTTGCTGTGTGTGTGTGTGTGTGTGTGTGTGTGTGTGTGTGTGTGTGTGTGTGTGTGTGTGTGTGTGTGTGTGTGTGTGTGTGTGTGTGTGTGTGTTTGTGAGAGAGAGAGTGTTTGAAGTACATTTACTGATATCAAGTTCTCAATTTTCTCACTTGCTGTGTGAGAATGATATGGTTATGTTCCCATTTACTGAGGTGCATTGTACGAGAATTGTGTGGAAGAGTTTGCTGGTTCTAGTGCTACCCCTTTGTACATTGTGCCTGTGGCTGACAAAAGTTAACAATAAATAATGTTATTAGGAATAAATGCGCCTCCTGCATAAACTGTGCAGCTGAATAGACTGTATTTTAATGTCGCTCATATGGTGGTACTTGGAGAGCTAACTCATTTCTCAGGTGGTACTTGGTGTAAAAAGGTTGAGAACCACTGCTCTAGACTTTCAGCCGCCCACATCGATCTCAATGAAATTACAATGTAACCGGGCCAATCGGGGCCACCGCTGGCAAAACAGTACGGTGTCTCCAGAAGCAACGAGCGGGCATGTTAACGTTAACGTTAACATGAAGGACAAATGTGATGCAGCAGCAGATGTTATGAAATTAAGTTCAGGTGTGCACCGCTGTTTTGATAAACGGTGCATAGTAATTACTCATTCAGATGATTTGCTTATAGCTCCTTCAAATGCTGTGTATGTTCAGTCATTCAATCATACGGCACGTACATACTGTATCCTGGGAACATCTACCAAAAGCACCTTTCAGTCGATACATACACTTTCAATACGAGGGATCAGCCGAGCAGCATTTTGGTAAACAAACCGTGTCACTGGGTGGCAACGGGCCAACGGCGACGGAACCTTGTGGAGCCTGAGTTTGAGCGTCTGACTCTAGCTGGCTGACCCATGTTTACACTTTAAAAACGGCGACATATTTCATAAAGGAGTACACATCACAAGCACAGTTGTCTAAATGGAAGCGGAAAGGGTTTGACCCGAATACGGTTGCAGTGTAGGCGATGTCTTGTTACAGGATTTTCTGCTGTGACCGTCTCAGTTAGCATGTTGGATTATAAGCTCCGTAAGATCACATACCCTGCAAGCAGCAAACAGAGGAGCCGCTGCTGTGATGGCAGGAGACAGGTGTGACACTCTTTGGTCAACTTTGGATTCCTACTTCATCAAAACCCATTGGACTCCAATCAGTTTGCAGAAATATCACAGAAACAACCAAACTGTGTCATTTCTTTTTTTCTTGTTCCTTGTGGGGGCGGCGGGCACAGATATGATGCCTCTATTTTGAGTTGTTGGTGGAATACTTCGCTCACCAGGAGAATGTTTGTTTTCCCCACTAAAACAGTCCCTTTGAATTCCCGCAGGCTATTCTAGCCTGGATATTGATGCAATTGGATGTTCACATCTGTGTATCTGTCAGGCATTTATTTTCTGTGGCTGCTTCCTTCAAGCACAGCACAGCACTTCACTTTCCCTGCTGGAGAGTGAAGATAATTGGCCCAAGTTTTAGTTATGGTTGCATCGTTTTTCTCATGCAGCGCAATCAGACTTCAATAGAACATAAACGTTTGCGTGTGTGTGTGTGTGTGTGTGTGTGTGTGTGTGTGTGTGTGTGTGTGTGTGTGTGTGTGTGTGTGTGTGTGTGTGTGTGTGTGTGAGTGTGTGTGTGTGTGTGTGTGTGTGTGTGTGTGTAATCTTGTCGACAGTCATTTCATGCCCAGTGCCACGGAGGGGATGTTACCACATCCTGTGTCTGAAATTAACTTTGTGGCTCACCTAAGAGCTGTTAAACTAAAAGGAAAGAAAATACCTGCTAAGAATAATTTTACTGTCCAAAATAATAAGTATACATTTTTCACCGACCCTTTCATCACCCAGCCTGCAGCCCATCCTCACCTACTCACCCAGACTTTCCTTACTTATCTGATGATAAATATATATATTTTAAATGCTAGTCATAGTGATGTAACTGCAGACTATACCAGTTAGCGGAT
This sequence comes from Poromitra crassiceps, assembly GCF_964638095.1. Lineage (NCBI taxonomy): Eukaryota > Metazoa > Chordata > Actinopteri > Beryciformes > Melamphaidae > Poromitra > Poromitra crassiceps. The sequence continues at coordinate 10,117,115 of NC_139632.1, read as the reverse complement.
ACTAATCAGTGATGGTGGCAAATCACCTTGCATAATGGCAGCGATAAACATGGCAAAGAACTTTAGACTTTAAACTTTAACGAATCTACTTCTCCCATCTGGCACTAGTTTGGGTTTTTCGGCCTAACGAAAGTGTACTGGTCGTGAGGATTCCTTGTCTGTCCATCTTTTGCGCGGATTACTTTTACCACAAAACCAACCCACCAACCATATCTGAGGCTTATTCCGAAAGTACAAAGCATGACAGTGAAAGATGGCAGTATGCTGCAACTCGCTACCTAGCATTGTCTTCAGTAGGAGAGTGCATTTAAGGCCATGCTGCAGACAATTTGACAAGCAGTATGAGCTGCTGCCAGGTCAGACAGACATTCTTCTGGAAGCTGAATGATGTGGAAGATTTGGCCCTGACATACTGACATGTGGTCCAGCTGCAACATGGTGCCTTTACATGTCAGTGAGCGCACATCATGTCAGCAAAGAGTGGACACTTACAAACAAGCGTGGTGCCAGAAAGCAGACAGCCGACAACCTGGAAGAGGCACTGCGGGGGAGCACACATGAAACTAGACGAAACAAACATCTGCACACTGATCATGGGGCCAATATTGTGGCAGCCATCAGACAGTTCACTAACTAAAGCTTAATTTATACCTATTAAAAAGTGTCGCTCGGCACATGGTCGCAGACGAAAAAGAAAGTGTCGCTCATGTTGCTGCATTTATGCCTCTCTCCTCGGCTCAGCGGTCACGTGACACTCGAACGCTATAGAGAACTAGTGCAGACAGCCAAGAGAGGGAACGCTGTCAGTGAAAGCACGTCTGAGGCAAGATGTAACGTAGCCTACTTGGCTGCAGCCGCATATAACGACACACAACCACACAAATCACCTCCTCTCTCTCTGGGAAGTTTGTCACGGTGTTCTTTGTGATTTTCACAAAGTCATACATCAAGGACATGCTGATAAAAATAGCGGGGACACGTTCATTCATTTCATTTCAGCGAAAACCAAAACAAGGAAGTCAAGCGCGTGCCGTCTTTATAGTTAATCACACTTGCGCGACACTATGTGACGTAGTCAGCGACACTAGACATTTCACCAGGTAGCAGACACTGCTCGCCGACACTTGAAAGTGTCGACTCAAGCCCTCATTTCTGTCGGCGACGGTTTCAAAAGTGTCGACAGACAAAGCATAAATTGGGCTTAAGACCACGCCACAATCCAATATATTTCAATGATTTATTGATGGATAGGGGGTCGAGGAAAGGATCGAGGGAGGACGGATGAATGAATGCATAAATGAATGAATGCATGAATAAATGATAGGGATCGAGGGTAATGGTATGTAAGGATGATGGAGGGGAGGGATGCATAGTGCTTAGAGACGGGGGTTGATCGAGGGGGGTCGATGGTTGTCTCGAGGAACCAGGGAATGGAGACTCAGGGTGTGGGGGTACTGTCTCGCTGATGGGGTCGCTTCTTGGCTCCATCGTCGCTGATGGCGACTCGTCTTGACTCCATCAGGACCCCCTGGCTCCTGTACTGAAGGAGAAGAGCAAGGGGGTTGGGAGGGTGGGTTGAGAGCACCGAGACATGCGAGAGAGGTGGTGATATAGGCGTCTATAAGCAGGGTGGAGCCGGCAGTTGAATGTGAGCTTGAGGCGTGGTCTTGTTCCCGAACGTCAGTTATAATAAATCGTAACTACATTTAAAATGGCCGTGGTTAAATTGTTTTGGTCACCACCTGAACATTGCCCGAAACTAAAAACCAAAAAAACTAAAACCAAACCAAATAAACAACTGACTTCACCAGCAGAAGGCCAGCGCTGATTGCTGTTTGGACATTCAGGGTTTGCCTGGCAGTCAACACTGCTTGCTGTGCAAAGCACAAAAGGAGCTGAAACTCCCTCAGCACTCAATGATAATTAGAAAAGGCCAATACCTACTGTATGGCTAATTGCAATAATACAATACCTGTAAATGTGCAATTTCCAAAATGTAAAACTAAAATCATATGCTACTATATGCACATACTAAATAGCTTCGCAAACGAAGCTACTGTATTTAAATGACACAATAGTCTATTCCATTGCAAGTGTGCGAGCAGGTGCACACACAGCAGATTAATGACTTGCATAAGCTTATATGTTGAGGTGATTTGACGTGTGTGTGATCACCACATGGGAGGGTATGTGTATGTCAGCGGTAGTTAGAACAACGTAAATGTCTGCATTTTAAACAGTTTAGGATCAAATACGGTGTGAAAAATGTGAGCTATTCACGAGTTTCCTGGTGAGACCGTGGGTGCTTCCATGACACCCGCCTCCCTCCCTGTTTCCACCCAGGACCGTTCATAGCGAAAGAGACTGAAAATAATCATAATAATTGTTGTGACTTTGTACCTACTGTACCTATGTCTTGTAATGGAGCCCTCTAGCACAATAATTTCACACGTGCATAATTGTACAACGGAGTGACAATATCTTGAATCTTGAAAGAGAGAGACCGCTAAAGTGGTCCTTGCTAGTGATTTTTTTTTAAACAGGAAGTCGACAACCGGCAACTGCTGAGAATCATGGGAAACGTAAGTCCAGGAATAAGGTGAATAGGCTAGAAACTGAGACTGACTGAGAGTTCAGTCAGAGGAGGATTGCTACCTCACAGCCGACCTGAAGCATGTCATGCTGGAGCAGATGGAAGGCAAATATGACAATGATGCCACCCAGAGGATGATGAAGCAACACTTCTTCATCCAAGGTACCGAGGGGACCACATGAAGATGGCGGCAGCGGCAACATGCGCAACTCCGACACCCGGTGCCACACAAGTGAGAGAAGAGGAATCAGCTAGGCTAAAAAACATAGTCATCAGTTCTAAGGTGTTAAATGTTTTGATAAAGTACTCTTATTGACTCACGATGTGGCTGTAGATGGCGCCAACCCTAAATCACCTTCACACTTAAGCTATGGGCAGATTACAGTCTCCAGTCACCTGAAACACAGCTCAACTCGGGGAGAAAATGATAACACCACATGGAAAGGGCCAGGAATTGAACCCTGGTCCTTCTCGGTCACGAGGCTACTGGATTTCAATTTAATTAAAATAAAATAACCCATATAAATAAGTGTTTCTGGTCCTGGAGTAGAATTCAAACTTGTACTAACAGTTTTCTCTGTCTCTTTCAATCATTCTCTCTCTATCTCCCTCTGTAGAAACAAAGACATCTCTGACATGATGGCATCTAATCTCAACTCATCTAATCTCAAACTAATCCCTCTTCCTACATCTTCCCCTCTCCCACAGAGCCCCCCCACTCATCGAGCCATCGCACCCCCCCCCCCCCCCTTCCTCGCCCTCCCTTCCCTGTTCACTCTCCGTCTCACCTCCTCAGATTTAATACCTATTCTCAGAGGCCTGACTGTGCATATAACCCTCTGCGGCTTGATAAGCCCGTGATAGGCAGTCTGCCTCCTCTCCCGGAGGACCCGGGGTTTGAGTTTCTCTTTTCTGACCTCCCTTTGAGGTGCGTGTTTTCTCCCTGCGGAGGAGCCAGACCCAAAATCTCTCATCTAGTGACCCGTCCGAGGGATACCGCGCAGAGCTCGACAGGATCAAAAAGGGAGGCGTGGAGCTCAGGGGAATAGCGAGCTCTGTCCGTGTTCAGACTCCAAGAGGAGAGATGAGGCTCACCGGCTTTTCATGCAAGTTGTTTTTTCCGTCCCCTCCATTGGCTGATTGTTAGTGCAGCAGAGGCAGCAGTGCTATACAACAGAGACAAACTTGCCGGAGAAAGATCGCACAATTTAACGCACCACCACGTCAAAATGCGTGTACACTCTCTGCGGCTTCGTATTGTTCATTCACTGACACTCCGTGTCGACGGTGTGCTGACTACGAGACGTTGGCAAAGAGATGTAAGAGGCAACCACCCAGACGCTTTCCCCACGAGGCAACACAACCAATTACATGATTGCGAGACCAATTAGACCAATTGCAGATGATCCTGCACAGGGGGCGGGTGCACGAAGAAGTTCAAGTTCAAGTTAAATATCGTTATTTCCCCAAAGAGAAATTGTTTATGCAGTCAGATAAACTCAGGGGGGGGGGGGGGGGGGTGACATGGAACAAAGTACTGTAAAAACTGAATTGATTGATTGAATTTATTTGACAAATTAAAAATACACCAGCAAGCATAACACATTAAAAAAAACTTTAACAATCCCTAAAATAACACTGAGCCGGTTAGGCTGGGAAAGAAAGAAAACATGTATTTTTGTTCGTACGCACCAGCAAGTAGGCTACAGTTAGCCTACACTGCCTGGTCAACCGCCCTCCGACAGCCTTTTCATTGTGTCCTTTTAACTTGCAGTCTACTTTTGTTGCCACCACAACAGGTAACAAGTAGGAGGCCATGTTGTGGTTTTGCATCAGGTCAAGAAAACTTTAACGGAATCTCTGTAGTGAGTCAGTGCAACAGCTGCAACTTGATAGCTTCTGGAAAACTTCCGTAAAGGCTACATACATACATACATACATACATACATACATACATACATACATACATACATACATGTACATACATACATACATACATACATGTACATACATACATACATACATACATGTACATACATGTACATACATACATACATACATACATACATACAGTACATACATGTATGTACATACATACATACATACATACATACATGTACATACATACATACATACATACATGTACATACATGTACATACATACATACATACATACATACAGTACATACATGTATGTACATACATACATACATAGATACATACATGTACATACATACATACATACATACATACATACATACATACAACATACATACATACATACATACATGTACATACATGTACATACATACATACATACATACTGTATGTACATACATACATACATACATACATACATACATAAAGAAAGAGACAAATTGCCTATCTCTTCGCAGATGGTCTCATTTGTTGATGTAGGTGGGATGTGAGGCAGCAGTATCAAATTTAGTGTCATAACCAGTTCAAAGCTTTTAACTTTAGGTGATGTAAATCAAAAATAAAAATAGAAAGCTCCTCACAACAAAAAAGCTCGTCATCCCAAACGGAAATAATGCGGTCTTCAGTACTTTGGGGTGTTCTTTTAAGTCTACAATTACTTTAGGCTACCTCTCTAAAGTAGACAAGCATTTTTCTAGATGAGCGCTCTTGACTCCAGCTTGAGTTAAATTCAGCTGAGTTAACAGTACCTCTGCTCGAGTCAAATTCAGCTGAGTTAACAGTACCTCTGCTCCAGTGAAATGTTTGATAAATCTTTCCACCTCTGCCTTTCTGAGGTAGAGATCCCTTCTGAAACACTCCACTGCAGAGAGCCATTTCCCTGCTTTGATTCTCCACGGCTATGTGGGGTCATATATTCTACAGTAGCTGTGAGCGAGTAAGTACGGGCCATTATTGCTGCATTCAACATAACTGCTGACGTGCCATTGAGCAAGCCAAGGCCCTGAATACTTCACTGCTCAAATGTGGTGGCCTGCAAAACCCCTTTACATGGTGACATTTTCCTTCTTTTTTTATTTCCATAAATTGGAAAACCTCCCCTATATACATTTTTTAATGACTGAGATAGCTCTAAATTGGAAAATCTCCCCTATATAAATTTTTGAATGACTGAGATAGCTCTCTCAGATCAAACGTTATGAGTATTTTAATGTTATGTGCCTAAAATAAAACATGAAGGGTTTAAACATTCCATAACATAAGATTTTCTACAGTGGCATTCCACCAAAACCATAAAAATAAATACTTTCCCCTTTGTTTTAGGAAAATAATTATTTAACCAAATCAGTCAAAATCTCGAAATACCTGCCATTTTTTACCTTCTTTTGCTCATTACCAACATGTGTACCAGCGACATGTGAATGGTTCTCCCAGGCCACCACACATATGAAAAGACAAATTCCAATTATCTTGTTTAAAATGGCCAGTGATCACAAGTCAAATTCAGCCAGACACCAGGAGTGAGACCCTTCACTACCTGGACACATATCAAACTTCATTATTATTGTCTGGTAATAATGCCCTGCGGTGCCAGTAGTAGGAATTTTGCACCAAACTTGGTAGCAAAATACCACATACATGGTAGCATGTGCAGCGTGTCGGGGGACCGGCTGGAGCTAACCTCTCCCAGCCCCCACGCCTAAACCTAACCTCTCCCACCCCCCCTGCCTAAACCTAACCTCCCGCAGACCCTAAACCTAGGAACCTCCCACCCCCCAGGGCTGTCGGCACTGCGGGTGGTCGGCATATCGGGTGGACCCCCCAGTTGGTTGGGCTTGACGTGCCGGGGCAGCTTGTACACAACCTAAAACCTGTCTGGTCTCACGTGGTGTGAGTCTGTAATCCATTACCTGGAAGACTTTAGGTTTGACGGAGAGGACAAACAAATCAACTCCACCTTCCACCCCCAAAAGCCAGATGGCAAAATGGCAGAAATCCCAGATCACCACCAAAATCTAATCAATTGTTGATTCTGTACAACAAATTTAATGGATTATATTTATTCAGATATTGAGATATCATGCTGGCACACAGACAAACTATAACAGGCCTCAAAACGTATTGTGTGTGTGTGTGTGTGTGTGTGTGTGTGTGTGTGCGTGTGTGTGTGTCCGTGTCCGTGTCCGTCCAACAGTACAGTGGCTTGGGTGCATGGTTCCCTGCATGAGCTCATTACCAACAACGTCAGGGAGGAATTATGAACATATGCAGTGACCCGCTTTTGTGCGATGCTGCGGTTGCCGCAGCTAAGCGTGCTCACAGGGTCATCTATAAATAATAGTGCAGTGGTGAGATGGTTCCATTTTGTTCTGACCCCATAGACTGAATTCTAGATAGGGATTCTCCAGGGAAACCACTGAAACATCAGGGGAGAGTCTACATGCCAATGGTTTTCAATTCTCATTCACATGGCTTTAGTGTTGAGCAAATATCGGCCAACTTACTATATACTTTATAGAGTTATTCCAACTCAGACTCCTACATTTATTTTCAACAACATCATTTATAGTTCAAGTATTCATACACACTCCACCAGAGGGGCGAGTGGTGGTCAGATGACTTTACCCCGACCAAAATCCAACTACATGAAGAAAGCAGGCATATACGGGACCATCACGTCTTGGAATTGTCTACCAAGCAATATTCGTTCCATCAAATGGAAGGCCGGTTTTAAAAGAATCCTCAGATCCCACCTACACTCACACACACTATCACACACACACACACACACACACACACACACACACACACACACACACACACACACACACACACACACACACACACACTATCACACACACAATGATGTTTGTCACATCACTTTTCTTTTCTCTGTTTGTTCTCTAGAGTATAGAGAGATGTACTGATCTTATTTTAATATTTGGGTCGCCATACGATCTGACGCTTGCTTGTATGCTAGCCCAATGTTTGCTAACGTCTGTCTCTTTCCCTTCATGTTTGCGGACAGTAGGGATTGCATAAAAACGAACAACCGGGCTTTTTTTGCTGCTATTACTACAGCCGTGTATTACACAGTACACCATCGCTCTTGTGAAATAGCTCCTGATGCAGTAAAAACGGTAAATAGGCTAGTAACGGTGGCTAGCTCCCTCCTCTGCTGCGACTATCACCAGGCTGTCAGTCACTTTTGACAGCGCGTCAAAACGAAACGTTGGCCTCTGTCTCTTTCTCTTCATGTTTGCGGACAGTAGGGATTGCATAAAAACTAACACCCGGGATTGTATTGCTGCTATCCAGTGTGCGAACTATACTGTGACTTTCGGGGGAGCCGACTTTTTCACTGTGAAGTTCCTGACGCATTCCATCTCACAAACAGTCATCCATATGCAGGAGGACTCGGAGGTATTCCAGCTTCACGTCGTCGTCACTTTTTCCACATCTGCGTTTGAAGTAGAAGCGACTTGTTGCTGTTCAACTGACGGCTGCTTCCATTTCTTCGTGAATGTAAAGTTTGTCAAACTGCCTTGTTTTCTTTTTGACATCTTGCTGTTGTTTTGAAATCTGACCTGCCCGCGTGAGTGACGTTTGATTTGCACCTGCGCCGCCACGCTTCGATGTGGTGATGATAAGAATAACATGCATGTCGGTATAGGGGCTTACAGTGAATTTGACAGTGATTGAGCACACTCTGAATCATACGATTAAAATAGCGTAATTTTACGCATTATTCACTATGAAGGTACAGAAAAAGAAATAGAAAATACATGGGGTAATATATATTAGTCAATAATTTAGAGACCCCCCCAAATTTCACAAGTCATGTTTTCAGGGGGTCTACTATTTCTTTAAGGGGAGCCAAAGCCCCCCCAGCTCCCCCGTAGTTCGCACCCTGACTACAGCCGTGTATTACACAGTACACCATCACTGTTGTGAAATACAGTAGCTCCTGATGCAGTAAAAACGATAAATAGGCTAGTAATGGTGGCTAGCTTCCTCCTCTGCTGCGGCTATCACCAGGCTGTCAGTCACTTTTGACAGTGCTCCGCAGAAATGTCAACAATATGGCATTGGTGGGCGTGACCGAGCGTGACTTACGTCAGTCGACTACTGGGACATCCTGTGCAATTGTGATGTCATCACTGATGACATCACTCACTGATGACATCATCACTGATGAGAATATTGCTTGAGTGATACTGGAAGTCCATGGCCAAGAGCATTACTGATGCCATAGACATTGTGACATCATCAGTGATGTCATAAATCTGCAGATGATATATTAGCATGGAAGATTAGAAAGAGATACGAGCAGATGATCCCCCAGCGGTATTTTATTTTTATCCTCTGTACTATTTATGGGATCCTTCTGACGGGCACGCAAGGCATCACTGGCCAACCTCTGATCCAAAATGTGACCGTCAAAGAGTCTCTGGGGCCAATGCCTGGATCCACCGCTCTCCCCTCACAACCCACCACCTTGAAGGGATCCATCACTCTGCCCTCACAACCCACCACATTGCCTGCATCCACTGCTCTGCCATCACTCCTCACCACCTTGCTTGCGTCCTCCACTCTGCCCCCACAACCCACCACATTGCCTGCATCCACTGCTCTGCCATCACTCCTCACCACCTTGAATGGATCCACCACTCTGCCCTCACAACCCACCACGTTGCCTGCATCCACTGCTCTGCCATCACTCCTCACCACCTTGCTTGCATCCTCCACTCTCCCCTCACACCCCACCACATTGCCTGCATCCACTGATCCCGATGCTGACATCAACGTTGTATCCGATGCTGACACATCTACCGCTCTCCCCTCACACACCACCACAAGGCCTGCCGCGGGTGTCCTCAAGAAAGCTGGCGCCCTGCACGACTCCAAAACCAACTATATTATGATCGGAGCATTGGTGTTTGGATTCTCGGTTGCCTTGTGTTTCACCATTCTTCTGTTTATATTGCGCAGGCGAAATAAACGAAGATACATGGCAAACAACGCCAAAGGAGCGGACGATGCGCCCGATGCTGACACAGTCGTTATCAACATTGAGCCTGATGCTGACACGGCCATCATCATCAACATTGAGCCCGATGCTGACACGGCCATCATCAACGTTGCACCCGATGCTGAAACGGCCATCATCAACGTTGCACCCGATGCTGAAACGGCCATCATCAACGTTGCACCCGATGCTGAAACGGCCATCCTCAACGTTGCACCGGATGCTGAAACGGCCATCCTCAACGTTGCACCCGATGCTGAAACGGCCATCATCAACGTTGCGGCTGATGCTGACACAGACATTGTCAACGTTGCTTCCGATGCTGATACGGCCATCATCAATGTTGATCCTGATGCTGACACGCCCATCGTCAATGTTGCGCCCGATGCTGACATGCCCATCATAAACGTTGAGCCCGATGCTGACACGCCCATCGTCAACGTTGAGCCCGATGTTGACACGGCAATCGTCAACGTTGAGCCCGATGCTGACACGGCCATCGTCAACGTTGCGGCCGATGCTGACATGCCCATCATCAACTTTGAACCCAATGCTGACACGGCCATCGTCAAAGTTGAGCCTGATGTTGACACGCCCATCGTCAACGTTGAGCCCGATGTTGACACGCCCATCATCAACATTGAGCCCGATGTTGACACGCCCATCGTCAACGTTGCGCCCGATGCTGACACGGCCATCGTCAACATTGTCAACGTTGCGCCCGATGCTGATACGCCCATCAACGTTGCGCCCGATGCTGATACGCCTGTCATTGTTATGCCCGATGCTGAAACACCCATAATCAACATTGCGCCCGATGCTGACACGGCCATCGTTGATGGCAACCATGCACACGCAGAGTGTTAGAAAGGTTCCCTGTACAGGTGCCTATTCACGAAGGATGTAGCAAGGGACCAAATCCGGCCTGCCTGGGTTTCCCTGGTGCTGCCGTGAATATTGACATCACAATGATGGGAGTGAGGGAAGTATTAGTCATGATTTTGCGGGCAGGCGGTGTTAGCAAATTGTGACATCTTCCGGTGTGCTTCCTGTTGGCATGTGGTGTGAGGGGCAAACTCGTCGCACATAATTTCCTAAAATAACTATATACTATAATGTAAAATCTTCATCATTCAAACTGCAAAAACATCAAAGTAATCCTTGATGACATTTATTGAATTTACAGAGTATCAGCAGGCTTTCCAAAGCTCTGGAAACAAACATTCAACCTATCCAGGATTCACTGCACAATCGCCAAACCTCTGAATGGGCTGAATGGCTATTCAACAGTTTCCGTATACATTCTCAGACAAAACAAATCAACCCCAGCTCATCGGAACGAATTGTTCCTCCAAGGGAACAATTGGAGGAAATGGTCACGAAAACTGGACACTTCTCCGACTTCTGCCACTACTGATTGGTCATCACGTTCCTGAGAGGGATGAAACTTGGGACTTTTAATGAACTTGAAAGATGTCATGGAATTGTCAGTGTCCACAGGCTTTACAGAGCAGTTGGTGCACTTTCTTGAAGGCAAGATAGCAGAACATAGAGATGTATTTCAGAAAGTTTTCTCGAACGAAAGACTACGGCCAAAGCACCACTACATTGAGCACTACCCTCAATTAATTCAAACTTATATTTTTCTCCAACAGGCCCGTTATCTGATGTCTGGACAATGCGTTTCGAAGGAAAACACAAGGTTTTCAAAAAGGTTGCGCGTCACGCTCACAACTTCAAGAACATAGCCCTTACTTTAGCTGTCAGACACCAGAAGATGATAGCCTTCCAGTTATCTTCAACCTCCTTTTTCAAGCCATCTGTTGAAATTAATAAAGTGAAGTCTGTGCTGGTTACTTCATTTCCTGAAAATGTGCAGAACTGTCTCTATCGCGGGAATGCCCATCAGAACACAGTCCTTGTAGCATCTTATGTCTGCATAGATGGCATTAAATACGATGTTTATGGTAATTTCGGTTGGATCTTGTTCAGGGCTCCCAGATTTCAGACAAATTGCAAAGATTGTCGTGATCAATACCGACATAGTATTTGTCTGCAGGCTTATGACCACATGGTATGATGAGCATCTTCGTGCGTATGAGCTCTGCAGCAGCCATTTGTCCACCCTCTCTGTCACCCAGTTGTCTGAACTCAATGATATTTTTCCCCCGTCACTTTACAGAGTTAGAGGCAGACAGCTTGTTACACTCAAACGGTACATATTATGCTGACTTTGAGGAACATATTAAACACTGTTGGAATCTCACAAGTTGTCATCCAAGAAGGTGATATTAGGAAGATAACCTTAAATGAGAGACCGGATTCCACTGAAGAATTAAAAGTTAATACAGGATGAACTGTCACTGCCGTATGACTCAAATCCAGTGTGAAGATCCAGACTTTGACGATCACCTCTTCAGCTTGTCTCATATTACAGATTTGCCACCAAAACCTACATTGAAAATCATCCCTCTTCTGACTCTCCAATTAACAGCTCTACAATCCCCCACTGCAACATCAGGTGCTGACTGCAGCACAGACACTGCGAACACATCGACTGCAGGAACTTTGACTCCCCCTTGCCGAACACCACCATTAAGAGGAACCAGGTACCAGGAATTAGGTGTAGGCCACGCATGAGAACCCGAATCAGTCTGCTGTTTGAGTTGAATCAGTCTGCTGTTTGAGTTGAATCAGTCTGAATCAGTCTGCTGTTTGAGTTGAATCAGTCTGCTGTTTGAGTTGAATCAGTCTGGTGTTTGAGTTGAATCAGTCTGCTGTTTGAGTTGAATCAGTCTGCTGTTTGAGTTGAATCAGTCTGCTGTTTGAGTTGCAAAGTATCCCCAAATTGAAGTATTACTGTCAAGCGACATAACATCACTGTCCTCTACAGTTGTCACTTTTAACAGCTCCCAGTGCCACTGAGCTGAAGTACAGTATGTCCCCCCCGTGCCATTTATCTTAAATTAAGCCCACCATTAAAACTCTTTCTTATTGCTGACTTTTCCCTAAGGACAATAATTCTATAGTTACACTCAGACTGTAATAATCAATAACTCATTCCAGCTTGGTATTTTATTCCCCAGTGTGATGCTGCCAACTGCTTTGCTACTGATAAAAGACTACTGAATTAAAACACAGTTACAGCCTGCACTGAAAGAAAGCAGAACATTACATGCATTTTTCAAAATTATCACTGGATGACTTCAAAAGGCGCAGCTTTAGCAAAGTGTCCTTTCTGTATGAATGCTATTAGCCAGTGTGGTCCCCAACCAGGATATGTTCTGGTTTTCTTTATTGTCCAGTATGAGCCCACAGGTGTGTGGTTGTCCGTAGTTTTCAACACATGCAGCCAATCCAGTCGCACAGCAAACCCTGAATGCAGGCCTGGATGACTTGTTCAAGGGTGCATAGCTGAAATGTAGGATTAGGTGATAGCTTGTCTGAGGGTGCTTTCTCACTGGGAACAATTGCGTTCATTGCGTTCTCTATTGCAACTACACCTGGAGTGTATCCTCGCTCGTGTGTTGTCTACGTGGTTCGGTATGGTTGGCGTTCACATTCGCAAGTGTTCCGTCCCCGGGCACGCACACAACGCGACGTTCACACTCATCAAACTAACCGAACCTGGGGTCAATTTGGGGACAAGTGCGCTCGGTTCTGCTCCTGGGTCCCCAGTGTGAAAACGCCATGACTGGGGTGGTGGTCCAGCTCATGGACATCTGAGATTATTTCCATTTCGCTTGTTCTGTCAGCCCTTTGACATAGTGAAGATCAAAGCAGCCGTACACACACACACACACACCTGCCCAAGTGACATCACTTCTGTCACAAAATCTTGACCGCCCTTCAACGTAGTGGACACCGACCTCCAAAACTCCCCCACACACATTTGAGGTGAGTAATAGAAGCGGCTGCACCGCTTAAAAAAGAAAGCATGGCCAATAGAGCCAGTCGGTCTGCGTGGGAACACCCACAAAATGTTACATACGGCTGACCAGCGAATGGGGTAAAAGCCGCCATATATCTCAATGGGCTGACTCACCAAAGGACGGTGCTGCAGCTCTACACTACAGGATTGGGGATTCTAGAGCAGGTACATAGACGTCTGTTCAGATGTGCGTTAACTCGTGTCTGCCTGGGCTGGGCTAGCAGCTAAATGCTAACTATGCTGAGTGGGGAGAACGGGGGGATTTACCCCACCCTGACCACGCCCCCACCCAGCTACCCCAGCATTTATGACGAGACATCGACTCAAACTATAGGTAGACAAAGCTAATTTATAAGCTTTTGTTTCATAATTTTGTTGTTTTGAAAAGCAGTTGAATCATACCGACTGTTATCTGAGGACGTTGACTGGCACATAAACAACTCAGCCAATACATCCTAGGCCTATTAGCAAACTATAGGGTCTATAGGGCCTATAGTACAAATCAGAGGCTGTTTGACAGTATTCAGGGCAATCCTACGGATCTTCTCCCACTATCGACATCTGTCTCACCTCAAGTTGTTTCTGACAGCTCGTTGTGATGGTGAAGCTGCTGCTCCGTCTGTCTAAGGCTTTTGAATAAGTAATGTTCCCTGTGCCTTGATGGGCCTCGTTTGGCCTTTTTGAAACAAGGGGCTGAACTCGGCAGCGACCTCCCGTTCCATCACTTTGAATCATTCATTATTCCTTGGTGAGCGGGGAGCTACAGGAGGCTGAGCAGCAGAGGAGAGATGGATTGGAGCTACAGGAGGCTGAGCAGCAGAGGAGAGATGGATTGGAGCTACAGGAGGCTGAGCAGCAGAGGAGAGATGGATTGGCTCGGAGTCGATCAGCCATGTATTTTAGTGGGGGCTTCGTTTCTTGACAGTCCGCTGTACGATACATGAGTCAGACAGGGATGCATTACTGGACGGGCCTACCGAGCCCAGGCCCAGGGGCCCAAGAGCTCAGGGGGGCCCATAACCCAGAGCCTCTTCGCAGGGCCACCGCATATCTTGCCCGGGCCTGGGATGAAATTATCCCTTAGGTCAGTGGTTCTGAAACGTATTCATGTCAAGAACCCCTAAACTGACACAAATTAGACCACAGACCCCCATTTGATAAGATTTTGTCCCAGGGTCTTAGATATTTGATTACAGAAATTGTATGATACCCATGACCATAATAGTCATACATTCGGTCATTGTGTTACTTATGGATGGAATTATAGTGAAAATGATTCCCCATTTTGCTGGGGACCGCTGGAACCCCCTCAAGGACCCCTCAGGGTCCCCGTACCCCACTTTGAGAACCACTACCTTAGGGACCCCAACCCTTTATTTTTGACAAAATGTTAAGTTTCTAGACAATTAGAGGGTTATCGTGGTGCATACACTGTAAATCATTTGAGACAGGGTCCAAAATTAGCACCAGCCACCAGCCAAATGCTGGTAAATTATGCAAGTGGTATCCTTCACTCACCAGCCCAAAAAACTAAAACAAAGGTTATCTATTGAGTAGCTGGTAATTAACATTTGAACATTCGCTAGCCATTTGGCTGTTGGACAAAAAAGTAAGTAAGTAAATTTTGGAGCCTGTATTGAGATACAGGTGGATTTATTTCTTGTTATTGTGCCGTTGGCTGAGCTGTAAATCCTGTTGAGATGCAGGTGAATGTACGTCTTAGTTATTATTCTGGCCTTAATTGTGAGTATGTGCACTGTGAAGGGGCTCGTCGTGTCATAATCCGCCTATGGAGTCAGAGAAGCACAAATGAATATCGACTCGGCAGAAAACCGACGAAAGTCCAAACTAAGCTTATCATGACCGTCTGTCGTCATCTTCACACGTCAGCCGTTGCAGGGGGCTCTTGGTCGGCTGAAACACACCCAGTTCACATTAACCTGTGAATAAATGTGTCTGCTTCCTGTATACAGTGTGTATCATTCGCGTTAAGCTGAACTCCTCAGGGAGGGCTGGCTGCTTGTTTGCTGTGGGCTTACACATTCTCATCCTGCTGAATAAACAGACCAGTCATGGCAGCCAAAAACAACATGCTAATGCCTCAGTAATTACCTCAAACACAATATATGCTCTAGATTGCAGAAACCGAAAGCTGCATCTCTCAACTGACCTGGACTGAATATTTGACTTTCATTTGAAAGAGTATACATTGTGTGTGTGTGTGTGTGTGTGTGTGTGTGTGTGTGTGTGTGTGTGTGTGTGTGTGTGTGTGTGTGTGTGTGTGTGTGTGTGTGTGTGTGTGTGTGTGTGTGTGTGTGTGTGTCACCGACCTAAATAATATGGACAGAGCTATCCCACTGATCTTGCTCTCCCGTTATGAGTTGAAACGTTGGCCGTCACCATCTTGATTTTTCGTCAGCAGAGTGGGAGGGAATGGGTTGAGTCCTTCCGCATCTCACGTGAGATGGGGGTTTCCCAGAGCCACAGCTCCGCCTGCTATTGGTCCGTGATCAGCAAGCTGCACGATCACTGGACAGGCGATCTGTCAATCACCCCCTTTTCTATCATCTATTTTACTCCAAATGGGTGAGTTATATACAAAATTACCCCCCTTCCCCTAGTTGTTATGAAAAGGTTTAATTAGCTGTATAGCCCAAAAGCGTATTAAGGGCCAGGCTGTAAAGATGTTCAATTACTGTTACAAAGTGGGGCATTTTAACAGGAACGATGGGACTTCTGAGTCCTGCCTCAAGTGGCCATTCGAGGAATTACAGACTTCCGCATCTTCACAGTTGTGTGTGTGTGTGTGTGTGTGTGTGTGTGTGTGTGTGTGTGTGTGTGTGTGTGTGCACGTGTGCGCGTGCGCGTGTGTGGTGTGTGTGTGTGTGTGTGTGTGCGCAAATTGAGGCACTTTTGGATGAATACTTTAGGTCCTTGTGAATTTTAGATGAAAGATCATCTATATTTTGCAAATACTGAATAATGAACATAAAGTACACCCCCTCCCCCATGGATATCAGATCACTTCTTCATTTTGCTAATGAGATTTGTCAGATGTGTCTTTACCTCCAGAAAAATAAACCATTAAAGGCTTATATACCTTTTCTGCCTTTTTTTTTTTTTTTTTTAATATTTTATTTTCAGTTTTTCAAGACATATAAACAAGACAAACAGGCTCAGACACAGGAGAACGAAAAAACAAACAAACAAAAACAAAAACAAATAGACAAACATTCAGTGCTACCAGTCCTGTAAGGTGCTCATGTTTTTACAAAAGGTACAGTATAGTACTGTGCTCGGGAACCCACACAGGGGGTCCGTGGGGAATCAGTCTGGTGAATCATCCGTCTCCCCCAACCTCAACCAGGTAGGCTAGAAACGGGCTCCAAATGGCAAAGAATTTCCTTAGTGAGTCAGTCCTCAGGAACCTAATCCTCTCCATCCGTATAACAGAGGTCATCTCCATCAGCCACAATTTAAAAGAAGGCGAAGTAGAAGACTTCCATTCTTTCAAGATTAGTTTTTTGGCAACAATTGTCCCCTGCGTCAGAGATTGCTGCACAGTTGTGGGGAAGTCCAGAGAGAGTTCCGAGCAGCCGAAGATGGCAAGTTGTGCTTCAGGCTGAAGGGTTATTTTATAAGCCTTCGAGTACCAGTCAAATATCTTAGCCCAGAACCCGGACAGTGAAGTGCAGAACCAAAAAGCATGTGACAATGTGCCCTCCGACATCTGACACCTATCACATAGCGGTGAAACAGAGGGATATATCTTATGTAGCCTGTGCTTGGAGTAATGCAGACGGTGAGTGACTTTAAACTGGATCAGCTGGTGTCTACTGTTAACTGAGCATAATTGTATTATTGACAGACTCCTTTCCCAAATATTGTCAGATAAGTCCGCACCTAGTTCCACCTGCCATGCATCTCTGATCTTCTCCGTGGATACCATGTTACATTCGTCAAACAAACATACAAATCTGGAGATAATACGCTTGGAGTGAGGAGGGACCAGCAAAACATCGAAAAAAGCGTGCTCACTTGGTAGAGTTTCAAAGGTTTGAATCTTAGATCGAACGTGATTTCTGATTTGAAGGAATCTAAGCCAGTTCGTGTTGGACAGTTCAAACTTTCTTTTCAGTAAATCGAAGGATGCAAAATGACCATCGATATATAGATCCTTGAGGGAAACTAGCCCCTTCTCACTCCAGACATGGTAGCCCTTGTCTAACCACGGAGGCAAAAACGAGTGATTGAAACAAATTGGCGTCTGAACAGAGACATCTGGTAAGTTCAAAACCTTCCTAACTTGGTTTAGGATTCTGACAGAGTTTCTCACAACAAAACTTGAGTTCTGTAATGTCCCCGGCTTCTCTAACTTAGAAAACAACAGGGCTGATAGAGAACATCTGGTGATAGAGCTGGCCTCCATTTTCAGCCACAGGGGGGCTCCAGGAGTTAAGTTACCAGGAGCACCTTCCCGCCAGAACATTAGAGCCCTTATATTGGCAGCCCAATAGTAGTGCCTAAACACTGGTAAGGCTAGTCCTCCCTCAGATTTAGGCTTTTGCAAGTGGATTTTCGAAATTCTATGGTTCTTGTAGTTCCAGATGTATGACAGAATTATGGAGTCCAGCTCTTTAAAGAAAGCAGATGTAAGAAAAATGGGGAGGTTCTGGCACAAGTAAAGAAATCTGGGAAGCGAGACCATTTTAACTGAGTTTATACGGCCAATCATGGACAGAGGGAGAATTTTCCAGTTTTCTATACATTGTTTAAGTTTCGAAATAAAATCACCAAAGTTCATCTTAAATATTTGCTTAGGATCTTTAGGTATGGTCAGACCAAGATAATTGAAGCGGTTCTTTGCCAATTTAAACGGGAGATTGTCGAGGAAACCAGGAGTGAAAGCATCGGAGAGCGGCATGAACTCACTCTTTGTCCAATTAATTGTGTAGCCAGACAGTTTACCGAACGAGGTGATTAGCTCCAGGAGAGGGGGAATTGACTCTTCTGAGTTGTGCAGGTATAATATTACATCGTCGGCATACAGACTAATGCGTGTCTCGACACCTCCGACCTCTATGCCCGTGAGATTTGGATGACTGCGGATTTTTAAGGCAAGAGGCTCCAGTGCGACGGCGAAGAGACCTGGCGAAAGAGGGCAACCCTGCTGGACCGAACGAAGCAATGGGAACCTGGTTGACTTGTCACCGTTGGTTATAACTGAGCAAGCTGGACTAGCGTATATAAGTTTTACCCAAGATATAAATGAGTCACCAAAACCGAATTTATGCAGTGACTTAAACATGTAAGGCCACTCAACCTGATCAAACGCCTTTTGTGCATCCAATGATAAAATTGCTGCACCATCAGTCCCACTATGATCTGCATATATGGTATTGAGAAGCCGTCTAACATTAAAGAAGGAAAATCTACTTGGGATGAACCCTGTCTGATCGGGATGGATGATGGACGATAAGTGCCTGTTCAGCCGAGTAGCCAGCATTTTAGTGATTATTTTTCTATCAACATTTTGAAGTGCTATAGGTCTATAGCTGGCCGGGTCTAATTCCTCCTTCCCCTTTTTTAAGATGAGTGTAATGTTAGCTTCGTATAATGTTTTGGGCAAGGCTTCATCTTTCATAGAGCTAGATACCATTCTGAGAAGAAGTGGGGCAAGAATGCTGCAAAATTTTTTATAGAATTCAACTCCGTAACCATCTGGTCCAGCTGCTTTGCCCGATGGAAAAGATTTAATGGCAGAAACAATTTCTTCCAGAGTGAAGTCAGAATCCAAGTCCTTTCTAGCAGCATCACTAAGTTTGGGTGCTTCAAAAGAATCAAAATTCGCCTAGATCAGATTGGGTGGCCTCACACTTAGACGAATATAGTTCACTGTAGAATTCCCTAAAGCGGTCGTTTATCTTCTTGGGGTCGGTCAGCAGGTCGCCCTTACTCGATTTGACTGAGAGAATTGACCTAGCGGCCTGCACTCCCTTAAGCTGCCGCGACAGGAGCCTCTCCGGCTTGTCTCCTAGTTCAAATTGTTTTTGCCTGAGTTTTAAAAGGAGTGTGTTGATCTGACCACTTAAAATGCAATTATATTCATACTTTATCTTCAATATCCTATTATAATCTTGGGGGGATTTCGAGGTCTGATATGTAGCTTCGAGGGCGGGAAGAGCATTTTCTATTTCTGATAGCCGCCTCCTTCTTTCTTTCTTTGCCATGGACTCGTAGGAAATGATGTCTCCGCAAATAACCACTTTTAGTGTTTCCCAGAGTGTGGAGTCCGAGACTTCACCATTATCATTAAACTCCACAAAATTTTTCAACTTGGTGGTGATATACTCAATGAATTTCTCTTCAGCTAACAGGGAGGGGTTCAAACGCCAGGAGTAAGATTGTTTTGGGAGAGAGAGATTTAAAGACACTGTCAGGGGAGCATGGTCGGAGATCAGTATATTATGATACTTCGAATTGGTGACGTGGGGGATTAATTTGGAGTCTATTAAAAAATAATCTATCCTACTGTATGACTTGTGAACATGGGAATAAAACGAATATTGTTTGTCGGTAGGGTGCTGGACCCTCCATATGTCAACTAAGTTTCTAGATTTAATGAGGTTATTTAGGGCTTGGACTGACGATATACTTGGGGGGGGCCTTGAGGATAATCTATCCATAAATTTGTCTAAGTAGCAGTTGAGGTCCCCCCCAATTATCACGTTCGAGTCGTTAGTGTCAGGGAGTAGATTAAAAACCTTAATAAAAAAATTGGGGTCATCTATATTTGGGGCGTAAATATTAAGTAAAGTAATTGGGAGTAAATCAATTGTGCCAGTAAGCAAAATAAATCGGCCAAAGGGGTCTGTAGTCATCGAGGTGAGGTGAAACGGGACATTTTTTTTAAAAAGAATTGCTACACCCCGTGCATGAGATGAAAATGGCGATTGATACACCTGGGAGATCCAATTACGTCTCAAGCTACGTTGTTGGTTAGATTTTATGTGAGTTTCTTGCAGGAAGATGATGTCCGCTGATAGGGATTTAATATATCTAAAAACTTTCTCTCTCTTTACTGTCTGTCCCAATCCCCTGACGTTCCATGAAATCAGTGAGAGATCACTACCCCCTAGCTGAGCGCTATCTTGAAAACCAGACATATGTAGACAACATAGACATTTGCATGAGCGAGCACGTATATATATGGAAAAGTAAAGTGACTGGTGGTACCATTGCTATTATCATAGTATAAACAAGAAATGAAAAACAAAATACAATACAACAACCCTGGCTGAGACAAGAACACACAAACCCCCCCCCCCCCACCCCACATATCGCCCGTGATATGATGCTCCCGTTCTATCTAATGGGTGTGCTTCCAAACAGATTACAGCCTAGAGTGAGCCCCCTCCATAGCACGACTGCTTCTGACAACCAAACTTAAACTGAAGTAGTATGTTACACTGCTACGGTAATATAAAAATATGAGAGATAAAAAATAACAAAATAGTCAACGCAGCAGTGACATAAAGTGCCAAATTGTGAGCACTAATGACCAACTAGGTTTAGTCAACAACTCTGTATAAACTTTTTTTTTTTTTTTTTTTTTTTTTTTTTTTCCCCCTCCCCACCATTCTATCTTCCAAAAAGTCCTTCTTGCCACATTCCTGAACCATTCATTTTTCCATTTTCATTTTTTTTTTCATTTTTTTTTTTTTTTTTTTTTTACAATTTCTCATTATTATTATAATTATAATTATTATTATTGTTCTGTTTTTGTAAACTTCAACTGAGGTAGTAAATGTGCACTGCTGTAGCAATATAAAAGTAATTATAAAACAGTCAGCACTCAGTGCAGCAGTGACATAAAGTGCCAAATTGTGAGCAGTAATGACCGACTAGGTTTGGTCAACAACTCTGTATAAACTTTTTTTTTTTTTTTCCCCCCACCATACTATCTTCCAAAAAATCCTTCTCGCCACATTCCTAAACCATTCATTTTTCCATTTCCATTTTTTTTTTTTTTTTTTTTTTTTTTACAATTTCTCATTATTATTATTATAATTATTGTTATTGCAAACTTCAACTGAGGTAGTATGTGCACTGCTGTGGCAATATAAAGGTAATTATAAAACAGTCAGCACTCAGTGCAGCAGTGACATAAAGTGCAGATTATTGCAAGCACCAACTAAGTGAAGATAGTATAACTGTGTATAGACAAAAACAGAAACGAAAATCCAGCGTTCATTTTTTTCAATTATTATTATTATTATTATTTTTCCCTTTAATTATTCAGTATTCTTTTCGTTGCTTTTTTTTTTTTTTTTTTTTTTTTTACCCCATTCCTCTCCGCCATTCAAGCTATCCATCGCCGTTCTATTTCAGCTCCTGCACAAACGATTCCGCTGCCGATGCTGTATCAAAAAGGTGTCGTCTCCTCTTGTAGGTTACCAGAAGTTTGGCCGGATGGACGATCCCGTAGCGCAGCTCCGGAACGTTGAGGGAGGCCAGGACTCTCTTCACAGGGTCGAATACCTTCCTTCGCTTGAGCAGCTCAGCAGAGTAGTCGGGAAAGAACAGGATTTTGTTGTTATCCAGAAGTATGGATCCCTTCGCTCTGGCAGCCGTCATGATCCGGGATTTGTCTGCGTAGTTGAGGAGCTTCATTATAACGACTCTGGGTCGCGCTGTAGACTGTGCTTCTCCCTCGCTAGGCCTGCCGATTCTATGCGCTCTCTCAATCAGTAGTGGTCTGGGGAAGTTATTTTCACCAAGCACACCTGGTAACCACTTCTCCAGGAATGAACACATATCCGTCCCTTCTTTCTTTTCGGGGAGGCCCACCAGTCGAATGTTGGAGCGGCGGCTGCGATTTTCCAAATCATCTACTTTCATCGTTAGCTCTTCAATGTGGAGTAGCATGGCGGCGTTTTCGTTACGCATGGTTACGATGTCGTCTTGGTTGGTGCTAATTCTATCTTCGGCTTCTGTCATGCGCACCGTCACGGCTTTCATGTCGCTTTGAATGGCATTTATCGCGCTCAGAAGCCCATCGAATCTTGACGTGAAGTCGCTCTTCATTTCTCGGATAGCAACCAGGACTGGGTCTGGGCTAGCCGCCATGCTATCACTCTGCTCCTTCTCGCTAGCATCGTTAGCCTTGCTGCTAGCTTGTGCTACCGAAGCAAACATGGAGTCTATTTTCACCTCATTCGGCGAGATCTTTTTCTTTTCTTTGTCTTTCGGCTTAGTCATCGTGGGTAAACTTACTTCCGCAAGCAGTATTTAGGCAGTTTGGGTTAATTGAGGTAGTTTGGTCGTCAATATTTTAGAAATATTGCGGAGGAGCTCTCGCGTCTGACTGTTCACCACCACGCCATACCGGAAGTCCCCCTTTTCTGCCTTTTGATTAGCGGTGGGCAGATCGATCCCAAAATATCGATACTACCGATAATACGTCTAATTTTGAAGATCGATACTAGCGTCAATAGGATCGATGCCAGTTTCACTTTCTCTCTTCTACATTGTACCCATCTCATCAGCTGGTCTGTGTCAGTGTAGCAGTGTTCAACTCAACTAAAAACTCTGTTGGACAACAGAAAACTCACCCGGAGTCTGTCTTCTCTCTCTCTGTATCTCTCTCTCACTCTCTCTGTCTGTCCTTCAATTCAAGGAACTTAATTGGCAGATGCATGTTGCCAAAGCATAGTAAAAACATAAATACATATGCATAAACTGCATGTTAGAAAAATATTCTTCACAAAGAATATTTTTTGGACAGTAACACCAATAATAGTGCTGATTAAAAAGAATGCTTCACTGTGTAGCACTTTTTATTCCCAAAGTGCTACATAAATGAATTTAGATCTGATTTAGCGTATTGATGATGCATTCACCTCATAAATCATGACACACCGCTCTCCCCTACATGAAAGCACATAAGCCACATTTAATAATAAAAAGTATTGGTATCGATATCGGTGATTCTGGCCCTGTATTACTTGGTATCGGATCAAAGCCAGATTTTGTTGTATCGCCCAACCCTACTTTTGATTATATGTATTATGTATGTATATGTAGTATGTATATGTATTACACTTTGTTTTAAAAGTCTAATTGCACCCAAATTACAGAAACTAAGGAAGCTAGAATTTAAAGGCTTATTCAGTATAGTGTTTCATATTGTTTGTTTGGAAGAGTGCAACTACTAGGCTACTGTATGTGTGTAGTACAACATTGAAACAGAGCAGAGCAATTGTGTTTCAATAAATACAGTATGCCATATGAAGGTTAAAAAACACTTGCACTTTCTTTTTTCCCTCAGGGTGAAACCAAATCCAACAATTTGAGCAGAGAATGTTCACTTAAGGTCAGGTCAATAATAGGGCTATTGGAAGCAACAAAATCAGCCTGTGCCAATTTATATATATACTGTATATTAAAAAAAAAATATATATATACACACATATACACACACACACACACACACACACACACACACACACACGTATATATATACACACACACACACACACACACACACGCACATATAGATATATAGATATTGATTGATTGACTTTATTAATGGATATAGAGACAACAACAAGATCCAAAGGATAGCATGTAAAAGAGTAAACACTTATTTCCAACATGGTCCCCGATGTTCTAGAAAAGAGGACAGACAATAACACAAAACATATAATAGTCATCTAAAAAAACTGTAGCAAAAATCCCCATCACAAACATATAGATTTAGACACCAATAATTATGGTACTTCAAGAGAACCTATCCTAAAATCATCCATTTTAGTCCCACTCAGATTACATTAGAAACTACATAAAAACATTTACACAAGAATATAAAACAGTCATCACAGTAAAACACATTATGCTCACAGGACCAGACAATTAGGCCTACTACTAGGCCAGCTACATAACTAGCTGACCAAACTATTGTTGTTGTTTTTATCCTATTTTGTACCACTTTTTACTCTGTTTTCCTGTGATTTTTCTGTATTGCTGCATTTTACTATTTCTTATCTTCTTTACTATGTTATTTTACTACTGCACTTTACGGTCTACAGTTTACAATTGCTTGTAATGTAACGTGTATTGTGTTTGGACCCCAGGAAGACTAGCGGTCGTTTCGGCGGCAGCTAATGGGGATCCTTTTAAATAAACAAAATAAAACCCATCTAGACTCTGAAGAGTTTGATGCCTAGTGGAAGGAAGGCTGTTCCACAGTAACGTCCCTGTGTAAAAAAAGGAGCTCCGAGCTACACCGTTCACTCGTGGCACTATACATGAGCGCACACTGGCCCTGGTGTTGTGTCCATGCTGAGTATGAAGCATGCCTATCTGCGAGCCCATGTAGTGTGTGTGTGGAGCAGCACCATTTACAATCTTAAACGTGTGGTTGAGTTTCAACTGTTCTATCCTGTGGTGCACTGGCAGCAGCCCCACCTTCTTGATAGATAGAGAGATAGATATAGATATACTATAGATATATAGTAAGGTTTTGCCTCAGTTTGCTGCTGTGCCATCCTTATGGATCGCTTCTGTCCTCTAGTGGAGAAAATGAAGAGGCTGCAAACACACAGAGACCTGCTCTATACTGCATGTCAAATAATATGTGAATAATACCATGCTTGGCCTGTGTGGTTAATTAAAAGAAACGTTAACAAATCGTCCTAACTCTTCCAATTGCCAAGCACGTTGTTACATTAAACATTTAAAGCATTTTGAAATGAAGTATATAATTATGTAGGATTATGCAAAATGTATAATCAGCAGCCTTTTTGGGCCTGTGGAGGTACAGGAGATACAGTTAAGCTAGAAATACGTGATAGGAATCTCAACAAATACTGTGTGTGCACCTGGTGATTGTCTTTATCTATCTATCTATCTATCTATCTATCTATATATCTATCTTATGCTGAAGCTGCATGAGTTTACCACATTATTTCTATTGCTGCCATCAGAACAACTAGCAGATGGGACATTTCATGTGGAAGGCCAAACACGTTGCTTTATGTTTGTCGCACCCTGCTTAGTGTGTGTATTGCACAGAATCTGAATGCAGAGCCACCTGTTTTTAACCTCTGCTCTGTGTACGTCTGCTTGCCTCTCTCTCTCTCTCTCTCTGTCTCATTGACTGATTTTATAAAACCAGATTCGAACATTTTTTTTTTCTGATCCCCCCCCCCCCATATAATAATATATTATTATATGATGATGATGGTGGATGTGAAGTTGTTTAAAGGGGACCTACTATGTTTTTTCTACATTTCAGTTATATATATATGTATATACTATTATGATGTCAGATATCTATGGCTAAACATGATCACCTCAGGTTACCATGTAGAAATGCTGCCTATACTCTAAGTCAAAAGCCCTCACAGAAGGCCAGGGCCGTCATGCAAGCCAAAATTCTGAGGGGCCGACATTCGGCAGCGACCAAAGGTCCCCGGCTAAAACATTTCGGTGGCGACCTAAGGTCTGAATAGATCTGCAATGATTCAATCAGTCTGCCCAGATAAAGTGTGCTGAATCCACTCATGATTGATTGATTTATCTATCAATCGGTCCATTTAGCTATTTCTAAAATATTGGTAGCCAGATTTAGAGGAATACAGTGTACTCATTTTAAATTAACAGGGTTAGATTATCCTTTATTGTCTCCCTTAGGAGAAATCTGTCTTAAACTGTTGTGATGTCATTATTCAGTTTAAACCATCAATATCTTTGCTCCTTTTCTCATTATTAGGGTAAATACTGTATATGTATTTAGAGATAAACATTCGGCGGCGACCAAAGGTCCCCGGCTAATTTCTTTCAATGGCAAACTAAGGTGTGAATAGATCTGCAATGATTCAATCAGTCTGCCTGGATAAAGTGTGCTGAATCCACTCATGATTGATTGATTTATCTATCAATGGGTCCATTTAGCTATTTCTAAAATGTTGGAAGCCAGATTTAGATATAATATCTCATTTTCAATTACCATTAGGATTAGACTGTTGTGATGTCATTATTCAGTTTTAACCATCAATATTTTGCTCCTTTTCTCATTAGGGTAAATACTGTATATTTATTTCGAGATTTTGGTCAATTATTTGTGCTTTTATGGTTATCAGCTTAGTCACTCACTTCTACACTATAGCTTCTAGACTGCTGCCACTTTTCTTGAAATAGCTAAATCCTACTTCACCTAAAATGTTATTCACATAAAAAGACTATATCCACAAGAACTGCATTGACCTGGATACATCAAATGGAATTCAGTGTTTTGCTACAGTAACTACAGTATAATCTGTGATAGCTCACTGCCCTAACAGCTCTGGCTAACATTACAATGCTAACTTTAGCTGCACGGTAGGTACAAGTATAAGCCAACTAACTTGCTATGCAAACTATGCCTATAATAACTAACAGCATTTCATTTTCACATGTTTGAAAAGGGGATTGATGCTCTACTACTAATGACCGCCATGATTTCCCCCCCTCTCTCCCCCCCCCCCCCCCCCCCCCCAACAAATCTGAGGGGGCAACTGCAGTTTCAATGGGCATGACGCTTCTGCAGGAGGCGAATAACATTTGAAGTGAGGGAGAAATTAGTTGTGCTGAAAAACAACTAAAACTGAAATGGAAGAGTGTGTTAGAGGGTACACAAAGGAGAATACTGTCGCAGAGGACTAAATAGATGATTTACCATCTAAAGAAACACAGCTGAGATGCTGGAATAAGAGCATTAGGACATCACTCTCTCATCGGTCTCCTCTGACCTGTGCTGTGGAGTAACACCTATCCGCTTCCTCAAGAGGTCACTGATGAGCTGTTTATGGCTTTGTACATGGATAGCTCTTTTTTGACTGTTTGCACTCTCACTCATACTGAACGTTTGGGATTTTTGCTCATTAAATGTTCAACTTTAAAGATTTTGAATAAAAGCAAACAAAATATCTGCCATCAGTGTATTATGTCTAAATACCGATACTGCATCAGCCCATATCCCATACCCAAACCCATATCAGTAACCTAGGCCTAGTCCATAGTTTTTCATTCTCAGTCTTTCTGCTCTGTCAGCATGGAGCCTAGAAGTTTCCAAATCCCACACAGTCCTCAAACAACAGTATTAATTTAAGAATGCAGCACTCTGATGTAACCAAATTAAGTTGATCTCTCAGTGCCAAATACTTTGACAGCAGTAACTCTTGTATTTCTTCTTCATCAAAAGGCAAAGCATTTTATAATTTTCCCATGAGGCAGAGAGATAATATACTTTATTACCAGCCGGAGAATGTGGAACGCACAAGCAAGATATCAGCTGTGAGTTACATTTCAGACTAGTTTCTTATCATGTATGACACTTTTGCAACAGGAATGAGTTTGTGCAAACTGGGTTATTTTTTTCAATAACACAGACACATTAACTTCTGTGAACAGTACTCCAACTGATATGAAGCCATATTGAGAAATGAATGCAGAGCTCAGATTGCTCAACAGTCACCCGCTATGTTGTTTTATTAGTTTTGGCGGTCAGTCTCTGGATCGTCCTTCTCCCAATCTTGCTGGTCTCACACTTACAAGGTCGTCAATGGTAACTGCACACAGGCAGACTGCATGGCTTTCTCGGTGACACTTTTGCATGCCGAAAGTAATTGGCAGTTGTTTGTCATCTTAAAATAACAATCGGATACTTTGATTTTGGTTTGACAAGGAGTTTTGCTTCCTTTCCCCTCCTTTGGACTTTGTCAAGAGCTGCGCTATCTTTTGGACAACTGAATCCTATGTTGTTTGCTCAATTGATTGCTGCAAATGATTAGTAGGATGGGGAAAAAACAAACAAACCTTTACAGGAATACCTTGCTTACTCACTGAATGATAAACATGTCAAAGTCTGCATACACAGCCATGAAACTCTTGAATTGCAATGCAGTTATACACAAGTGGAACAAACATTTACCCTTTGAAGAAAAAGAAAAAAGAAAAGAAAAATCTGGTGTTTGAGACTAGTATAATATCTCTATATTTCATTGTTTTGTCATTCCCATAATCACGTTAGCTTGCTGTTGCATTATGAACCTAATCTCATGTGTGCCAGTATGTGTAAGACTTGACACTCCAAACGGCCTCTTTTTCCATCAAGCTCCTGTGGATCCAGTGTCACTTCCTCGTTTGAGCTCTTGAGAGTGTGTCGGGGGCCTGGAACTTGTGCAAATCATTGAGCAATCGCTTCCGCCTGCAAAATCGGCAGCTTTCTGTGTAATACTGTTTCAGTCCAAAGATTCACCCTCTATTGTGCTGTTTGGGTAATGAAGACAAAATGCATGGAATAACTAAAAGCTCTGTCCTATTTTTGTGGATGCATATGCTGACCTTAGTGAAAGGTCAAGTTAAAGGTAAGACCAAACTCTTAAACAAATATTTACCTTCATAACTTTACATTTAAGTAATTATGTTATCGATCATTATTGATCATGAATTATTGTTGTTTTTATATTTGGGATTTTTTTCCCGTTTTTTTGTTATTGCCATCACATTTTGTTTTATATGAGCTGAAGCATGAAGTTGTCATTGAATGTTGCCAATCTGCCAAATGAACATACAAGTGATTACAATGTATTTGTGTTCATTGTTTTTCCTCAGAGTGTACACTTGAACAGTTTTTAAACAATCAGCGCCTATACAATTCAAATTTCGACACCACTGGCCTGGCAGCCACCTACGATGATAAGGCACAAGTCAGAGTGGGCTGCAATGTTGGCTTCACTGGATTTTTCAAATTAATCTGTGAAGATGGTAAATGGAAGTCTCGTGGGGCTAAATGTCAACGTAAGTTACCATCTTGTGAATTAATATCAATACAATATATTATTATAATAGGAATGGTAAACAGAGATGGTGTCATGTGCGTTGAATGCATGCACATGCACATTGACTTACATAAGCGCATGTGCGCGCGCACACACACACACACACACACACATTATTTTCATTGTAACATGAAAATGAAATGCCTGCCTCATTATTGGAAGTTAGCCAATATATGTGGTAATCACAATAACAACAACAATAATAATAATAATAAATAACAATAATAATAATAACTTTTCATGGATTTTCCAAACCAGAAATTTACTTTCATACAGTGTTGCCTTTTTGGCATTAAAATGCCATCATATGTTATGTTGATCGTATTATTGCACTGTATAGGGTTAGCATGGTAAAATTATTATTTTTGCCTTTCTGTGTGCAAGGTTCAGTTTATAAATGCCATATTCACTCACACTCTCATGCTCATTGTTTTTAGCCAGATCATGTGGTCACCCTGGAGATGCCGAGTTTGCCGAATTTCAGCTGGAGAAAGGAGATGACTTTGTCTTTGGGTCAGAAGTTGTATACACCTGCCAGACAGGGTATGAAAAGAGATCAAATATTTGCCTTGCCCCTCCCCCCCCATTATGCATAATTATGACTTTAATTTCTCTTATTTCAATGGGACATTTATATTTCCATGTCGTGTTCTTTTCAGCTACCAAATGGTCAGTAGGACAAACTCCCGGCGTTGCATGGCACAGGGTTGGGATGGTGTCGTCCCTGTCTGTGAGGGTAAGAGTTGGAAGTCAAAGGATCACTCATTCAATCAGATTGACTCATCTCCTAGGTGGAGACATCACTCCTTCTTGTGTCTGTTTCTCAAGATATCTTCCAAATGTTGTAGATAGCCTCCAAACAAAAAGCAATGCCTAGCTGGGGGTTCACATGAATCCAGGACATTGAATCACGCACTTGTGCAATGCTTATATTTTAATCCCCTCGAGATTTCATCATTCGTGCAAGCTGATATATTGGATCTATTATCTCATTCCAGCCCAACAATGCCCAGTGATACATGTTGAAGATAATGTCCAGGTGATTGGGGATGGAGAGGAGGCAACCTACGGCAATGTACTCCGATTTGGCTGCAGGTTAAGCTCTTTAATCCTGGATCCTCCTGGGTTGGCAGAGATCCACTGTGAAGAAACTGGACAGTGGAGT
Source organism: Poromitra crassiceps (assembly GCF_964638095.1). NCBI lineage: Eukaryota > Metazoa > Chordata > Actinopteri > Beryciformes > Melamphaidae > Poromitra > Poromitra crassiceps. Next base: position 10,086,575 of record NC_139632.1, on the reverse strand, counting down.
GGCAATCCTCCAACATGCATAGGTACAGTAGCGTCCAGTAAAGGGGAGTAAGGGTACAGTACTGTAGCGTCCAGTAAAGGGGAGTAAGGGTACAGTACTGTAGCGTCCAGTAAAGGGAAGTGAGGAGAGTTTTAAAGAGGAAGTTGAAGGAGAGGCACAGGGACACACACACACTAGCAACCAGCAGTAATCACTGTAACAACCACTTAGTAACAGCTTAATGACCACTAGTAATCACCTAGCAACCACATAGTAACACTCTAATAACCACTAGTGATCAGGCTACATGCAATCACCCAGCTAATCCAGCAGATCATTGCTTTTTCAGAGATACAGACGGTCCTGCCTTTATATATATCAGTGGAGGTTATTAATGTAGTACAAGGGAGGATGATCCTCCCTTGTTTTTTTTAAGAGATAAATGGTAAATGGTAAATGGTCTGCATTTATATAGCGCTTTTATCCAAAGCGCTTTACAATGAGTAGATAGTCTACATTCACCCATTCATACACCGATGGCGGCAGGCTGCCACGCAGGGTGCCTACACACCATCGGGAGCAAGGAGGGTTAAGTGTCTTGCCCAAGGACACAGCGACGGCAGCTGGGAGGGAGCGGGGATCGAACCGCCAACCCTTGCGTCATTGGCCGACCCGCTCTACCTCCTGAGCTAAAGCCGCCCGATGGGGGATTTTATATATAACAATATATATTTTTTATAAAATATCAATCAAATGTGTTTTTTCTTAATAAAATGCATGGTATTCACCCTATTCTTAAAATGCTTTGACAGTGACACCTGTAGGGCACTGATGGAGCGGCATGCAGACAGTCTGTGCCAGTGGGTCTGTCTGTCGTGCCCACAGGGGTACACTACAATAACTTTACCCCCTTGGGCATTTCTTGAGAGAGAGAGAGAGAGAGAGGGATAAAAATGTGTGTGTGTGTGTGTGTGTGTGTGTGTGTGTGTGTGTGTGTGTGTGTGTGTGTGTGTGTGTGTGTGTGCGTACGTGCGTACGTGCATGTGCGTGCGTGCGTGTTCTTCAACAGATGTCAAATGTACAGCACCAGTGATTGAAAATGGTCACGTGCTCGACCATATCAGTGAGTACAAGGAAGGCAACATCCTGCATTTCCAATGCAAAGCCAGTTACAAGCCTACTGAAAATAGGCTGCCAACATGCACAAAAATAGCCCTCAGAGCAGAGTGGAGCCCTACTCCTCTGTGTGAACGTAAGTATCGTACTGTATATGATACTTTTTATTTTGTTTATTTAGATGTCGCTGAATACTGAAAGTGTGGTACCTGATTGTTATCATAGTAGTTTTTCTTATTCTAAAAAAACAAATAACAAACTACACATTTCATTTCCCAAACCAATGCAGCAATCACATGTAGACTGACACTGCCACCAATCTGGGGAACCAGTTATGAACCCAACTTCAGAAGTGTGTTTTCACCTGGTGACACAGTAACAGTCACATGTGCAGAGAGATTCTGGATTTTTACCAGAGCAGACACTTCGAAACAGGTTACCTGCAAAGACGATGGAACATGGAATGAGTCACCTGTGTGCCAAGGTACAGAACTGCCTGAACTTCTGTTGAGGTTGTCTTGTTTTACTGTGATTGGTCATCAACTCCTGATGATTATGATGATTATTTTGCTGTTATTGACTTACTTCAGATGAATCTCACTGACACATTTCTGTTCCAAATTTTAGAGGTAACATGTTCCAATCCACATGACCACCTTGTGTATCAGTGGGGTAGTAGCTACTGGCGGCAAACGAAAAGGTTGGATGAAACTGAAAGTTATAGGTGTAAAGCAGGCTACAAAACAACAGATGGCAGAAACCAGGCTACATGCACAAGAGAGGGGTGGACACCAAAACCACTGTGTCAAGGTATGTGTAGTGTATTTCTTACAATCGCTGCCATATACAATTACATTTGTATCTTATTTTGCAAATAGGAAAAAAGTTGTGAAACTGAACATGTTTTGAATTCCTCTACTTTCACTTACAATTTATTTTTGTTCAGTAATCTATTTGTATTCAAATTCAAATGTTTATTTGTTTATTATTCATTCATTCTTGTGGGTAATGTATAAAAAGAGGGGTCAGGGTTTACTAGGTGAACAGGTTGATCACATCGGTACTTCATTAAAGATGTCTCAATCAGTTGCTGAGCTACAACGAACAATAGACTGCCCTTGGTCGTTTGCCAAAACATTGGTATAACAAACTATCTTGTAAACTTAAATATTCATCATGTAAACTGACATTTAGCCAGTTAGCTAATTGAAAAAGAATTATCCAAAGCTTTAAAAATGAAAGAACTAATTTCATAATTGAATGTATTTCAGAAATAACGTGCGACAAAAAAGATATCCCACATGCTGCAATTGTCAGCTATGAAACGTGGCAATACAAGGACAAACAACAGGTCCGGTATGGCTGCGTGGAGGGTTATACAGGAGGCTTTACTCTTACCTGTGGGACAAATGGTTGGAGCGGGACTCAGAACTGTAGAGGTAAGGACATACACCATACGACACATAGAGTTTGAGTTTGTTACCCGATGGAATCATTAAAGTACCAATTTGTGGAAAGTACCAATTTGTATTTTTGATCAACAGTGTATGCTACATGATTGTTAAATAGTTTCCTCATTGATTGTCATATTGTAGAATAGTCCTTTATTTAAACCAGCGTCTTCCAAGTGTTGATGGACATTTTATTTTCTTCTGGTTCATGAACCGTGGTGGTGAGTGAATTAGCTGCAGATCTGTTCTCTATTGAATTACAAGTTATGTATATCGTGGTTTCTAGCATATGACATTATAGATACTCATAACGAGGCAACACTGAGAGAATTCCTCGAAGTTGCTTTTAAGATGTGGGATATGTTGTCGACATCCATGAAAACACCAATATCAGTAGATCTTAAGATAATACCAATTAAAATAAAGATATAACCGTACCTCCGCATATAAGTAAGCGCTGTATCATTATTATTGTTACCGATTATTATCACCAATCAACGAACTGGCGTGCTCAACCCAACGTTTTAAAGAAAATCACTGGGTGCCGATCCAAAAATCTCAAAATAATTAAATCAAAAACAGCACTCACAGATGTCTAAAGTTCAAACTTTTAATGCGCACAGCAGCAGCATAACGGACGCGTTTCAGCCTCACAGGCTTTCCTCAGCATTACTACAAACAGTGGGTGTGACCCATATAAGTAGAAGCCAGGACCAAGCTGAATGAAACCAGCTGTTGAAAATGCATGCATCAATCAATCAATCAATCAATCTCAAACATTAGGGTATATCTAGAACAGACAGAGTGGCCAAGAACCTACATAACACATACTGTAAATAAGATGACCACACAGCTAATCAGAATACATCGACATGACTGATTAAATCACTCACAGATCCTAGGATCTGTGAGTGATTTAAATCAATCAGTGATTAAATCACACACATTATGAAGGAAACTTTACTGCTACCTGTGGGGCAAATGGCTGGACTGGTGTTCAGAGCTGTAGCGGTAAGGAGGACACACCATACTGCATACAACAAATACAGTTTGAGTCTGGTTACCCTATATGGAATGCAAGCATTCACTGTGTAAAAGGATGAACATTCCCAAGTACTGTGTGTGTGTGTGTGTGTGTGTGTGTGTGTGTGCGTGCGAGCGTGCGTGCGTGCGTGCGCGTCCGTGCGTTCTTCAACAGATGATTGTTAAAGTTAAAATAATGCATTTTAATTGTTCAGATGCAGCAGGGTGTGAAACGTCATATTATTAGTATTTTTGTTCAAGAGTGCAAATTATCGTTACCATAGGCAATTTCACGATGGCAGGACTTACTGTAGGCAATCTATAACTTTAGAAAAAAAAACTTGCAACCTACCACATGACTACAACCTGCTTAGCAATCCCAGAGAAAGTGCCTGGAGCCCTGGATGAGGTTGCGCTCAATACAAATAAAAAAATAATAAATATATGACTGTACCTCCGTATGTAATAAGGAATCCCTGTATCATGTCATTGTGTGGAATGCTTCATAATTGAATTTGATTTATTTCAGAGATAACCTGCGACAAACAAGATATCCCTCATGCTGAAATTGTCAGCACTGAAAAGCAGCAATACAAGTACAATGAACGGGTCCAGTATGGCTGTGTGGGTGATTATACAGGAAACTTTACTCTGACCTGTGAGAGAAATGGTTGGAGCCGGACTTCAGACTGTAGAGGTAAGAACAGCCAACAACACTTTTACATTTGACATAGTGAATACGGTAATACGGTACCATACGGTAAAAGGATACAAAAAAGGATGTATATTCTCAAGTACAGTGTGTGTGTGTGTGTGTGTGTGTGTGTGTGTGTGTGTGTGTGTGTGTGTGTGTGTGTGTGTGTGTGTGTGTGTGTGTGTGTGTGTGTGTGTGTGTGTGTGTGTGTGTGTGCGTGCGTGCGTGCGTTCTTCAACAGATGTAGAATGTACAGCACCAGTGATTGTTAAAGTTAAAATAATGCATTTTAATTGTTCAGATGCAGCAGGGTGTGAAACGTCATATTTCGTATTTTTGGTCAAGAGTACAAGTTATCGTTATCTTATTATGCACTTTGATAGATGGAAGATGGAGTCCTTTATTTAAACAAATGTGTTCCAAGTATTACTAACAATACACCTTTCTCTGTAACTGTAGAAAAAACCTGCAACCTACCACATGACTACAACCTGCTTAACACTCCCAGAGAAAGTGAGTGGAGATTAAGGAGGCTGCGCACAACACAGAGATATAGCTGTATAACAGGATACAAAAACAAGGACGGTGAGGATTATGCAACATGCACAGCTGATGGATGGAGGCCAAACCCCCTGTGTGAAGGTACTGTATTCACAGGCTGGTAAATAAGTGATTTCACTCAAATACTTTACATGTTTTGGGCGCAAATTATACTGCACAGTGCACTGCATTTCTAAACTGCAGATAAGTCTGTCAACTTCATTTCATCGTTCTTTGAAGAAGGAAAAAAGTGGCACACAGAACAAGTTGGTTTAGAAAGTTATCTGTCATGTAGGATCATAAAGCAGCACCAATATAAAACATACACAAGAGAAAAGAATACTATAGCTTAACTATAATGTATGTAACGCTGTCTAGCATGGAGGTATGAATTATAGATTACTCATGACGAGGCAGAGCTGAAACAGAACAAATCCTGGAAGCTGCTTTTAAGATGTGGGATTTGTTGTAGACATCCATCAAAACAGCAATATCAACAAAATACACATTTTGTATCGTTGGTGTTCTGTCCGTTTCAATTTTCTAAAAACCAACGACGAAACATGTGAACTAGTTGCTAACTTACAGTAATTGAGTAATAACTAACTACTTAAATTTGGTAGAGCTCGTGGTTAAAAGAAGAATCCACAAAAGCGTACCTTTTTCCCCCACTTTCAAAATAGATAACCATACCCCCGCATGTATTGGAAGCTCTGTATCATATTGGTGTGATTATTACCAGCCAACCAGTGTGTAGAATGCCTCATAATTGGATTGAATTGAATTTATTTCAGAGATTACATGCAATAAACTCTATCCGAAATGCTGAAATTGTCAGCAATGAAAAGTGGAAATACAATAACAATGAACAGGTCGAGTATGTCTGCATGGATGATTATGAAGGCAGCTTTACGATTACCTGTAGGGGGGCAAATGTTTGGATCGGGATTCAGAGCTGTAGAGGTAAGGACATACAGCAAACACAGTTTGAAGTTTGTTTACCCTATGTAATCATCACTGTGTAAAAGGATTAATATTCCCAAGTAGTGTGAACTGTTCAGATGCAGCAGAATGTGGAAGGTGAAGGTAGTAATTTATATTTTTAGTCAACAACTGATAGTCATTTCCACTTTGATTGTCTGGTAGAATATGAAGTTTACTTAAACCAACA